>NC_056725.1:523744400-523765114 GCF_019279795.1 Protopterus annectens | reverse complement strand
CATACTTGTTCTACCCCACTCCCCCATGTAGTGACTCTGGATGTGTCCAAGCAAGGCAAGGAGCAGCTATGCAGTGTAAGTGTGCAGAGTATACCCCCATCCGAGGTAGACATAAGTACTACAGTAGCTTTTCATCTGTCCTTGATTTTGCAGAATGTTCTGGTTTTCTGTCATATTTTTATACTGTTGATTTATGCTTCTTCTTATTCAGAAAATGCATGTTGTTGCAGTGCCTATTGCTCTGTGTTTAAGTAGCAGTACTTTAATGACCATCAGTTAAGCTTGTCTGAGACTGTATGATACAAGCAAGCTTTAATAAGCATATTGTTAAAGAATTACCAACATTGAAAGCCTTTTTGTTGTTGCCATGCAGAGAATATTTACATAACTAGATAGCGCATAAGCCTAAAGTATTGAAATGCATATGCTATTATTTGTAATAAAGGACAGGATTACAGTATTTTCAGAAGCTCATTACATTTGTTGGAGATTTTCAGTCATATTTGCAGGCTTTACTCGTAAACTAAACAGAATCCCAATCTATCATGTGTGGTCCATAACCTGTGCAGTAATCCTTTAAACAATTTAGCTTGAACTTATTTCTTGTTTGCTGCTCATTTTTTACTTTGATCATGTTTTCCACATGAAACAAGTACATAGTTGGCAGGCAGCAGATTTTTTTGGATAAGAAACATTTTTACAAGTGGGGGTATCACAGAGATTGTTACTTTCAGCATGTTACTTGGTAGTTTTATAAAGCTGAATATAAATTATAATTAGAACTGCAGTGCAAGGAGAAGTGGTTTGAGTTGAGTGCTGCTTGTTTTTTTTTATACTTGATTTTGACTGGCATTCCAGTAATGTATTTAAAAATTAATTTATTTTTTCATGCCTCACAACCTTTTTGTTTCCATCTAGATATTAAGTAAGCTGTCATGTTGCCAATGCATTGAAATATTTTTTTTTCTTCTACACTTTATTTTGTCTTGATTGGACTCTCATAATGATGGTTTGGCACCCAGGGCAGTGTATTTAATTAAAGTCCCAGTTTTTGTGGTTTTGAGCATAGCTCCTCCCCTTTCTAGTTGGCCACACTCCTTCCCATTGGCCCCACCCATTCAGCTGTCTCTTGCAGCCCCCCTTTGATTTGCAGTCATCAGATGCCACTGATCAAGAGCACCTGACTGACATCCTAGAATTAATACTTTTTTTGCTGCCTTGCATACTTATGCACAGACCCTCAATGTAGCATCTACTGACTTTGTGAGTATATTCCTACTGCACATGCAGTGATATTCTATTGATTCCTATACCAGTGACAGTTTCAGTGCTTCATGCTGCATTTTGCCTTATTTTACTTGCTAAAAATTGGAAGAATAAACATGTTTCCACCCCCCACCTTTACTGCAATGCCATTTCAGCTGCCAATGCCTATTAAAATACATGTTTTCTACCACACAAATGGAGTACTTTTTTTTGTAATAAGTGATTGCATTTTCATCTGCAAAATATATGATGGGGCTGGAGGGCAGCGCATGTCATCATTGTATAAGCATTACTACATTTGTGGAAATCAAGCTTATGACATAAAGCTGTTTTACTGGAAGGAAAGGTCCATAATGCTGGTTGCAAGAGAAAGACTAAAGACATTCCTAACCCAGCTGTAAAAATAGATGCCTCCTGGGTTTATAATGATGTACAAAAAAATTGCTTTTAAAGGGTTTTTTCACATTGATCTTGGTGATGGAGTTATTTCTGGAGCAGGTATTCTACCTACTTATGGGACAGTGAACTCTGTCTGGTAGCTTAGGAAATTGTTAGCTCCTGAAAATATTACATAATTCTACTTTTGAGTCTATTAATGTGATAACCAAGAACTGACTGCAATGTGCAGTATGGTGCTACAGAACTGCATGGCACTCACTTTTATCCTTGCTTCTAAAGGGGGTATGTACACACCAATCCAAACAGGGTGTTGCTGTTTTATTCATGATAACACTGGTGCCATGTTAGTCACCTAGAAATAATTTAGAAGGTTTTTGAATTTTCACATGCCAAAGAATCTAAGTCCACAATGAGCATGGTTAACCAACCTTTTTTCTGGAGGAGGAGAAGGAATTTTAGTTTTTCATGCTAATAGCTATTAACATTTTATTATTAGGTCTTAGTCTTCTTTTTTAATGAAAAAAGCCTTCATTTTAAAATTATTAGAATCCAGAAAAGATGTTATACTGCAAATACAAAAAAAGAATCATTACCACTAACCACTATTGATAAAAATCATAGTTGCGTAGAAGATGCAAATAAAGTGTTTTAAGATTTTTAGTAAATATATGATATTCTATACAAGGGATCAAGGGATTGTGAATATACATCTAGTAGAGACTGTACTACTAAAGATTATTTACACTAATCAGATTGTATTTTTGTTCCATCAAGATGTAAGCATATTTTCATTGCAAATAAGACTATACTTTTGAAATAACTGTGTAATGATTATTCATGTCAGGAACTGAAAGCATGTCAAGAATGTCTAATAGCAACTGAAAAAGTGTCTCCTCATCTGGCAACTTGTAATCATAGTCCAATAATAGAAAAATATTATGGTTTGGTTGATGCTTGTAGCATTGGATGAAGGAATGTGAATGGTGATGAGTACAGAGAAGGGAAATGTTACTGTATGCATTTTATTTCTAATAGGCTTTCAAAGTAACATGGATTTCCTGAATGTTCTTCAGTACAAATTTTTTGATTTGAGTAAGAAATGTAAAAAACATTTGATCTTTTAGAAAGTTCTTTTATGGAAAACAGAACTCTTGTCTAGTATGAAAGTCATAAACAAGTAGTCAAGAGATGTTAGGAAAATTAATGCAGTAGTGTTCATTTTTAGCTGGTCAGTGGTTGCTGTATGGCTGTTACAATTATGTTACTTTTAAAGAAAGAAAGTATAAAAACAAATCCAATAGGCTGTAGTTTGAGGAGACAGAACCATGATTTATTTAGTCTCCCACGTATGTGTTTCTCTTTTCAATAAAGAAGTTATTATTATCTACTGAACTTTGTCATGTGAAAGTTATTGGGTACCTTAACAAGATGGATATTATGTATGGGACAATTTAGTAACTTTTCTGGGTTTTCAAGCTCAAGAAATTTGGTCTTTTATCCATACAGGGCTGGAGACATTTTGTGAATTAACATTTAAAACTGAGGGACTGATGATCAAATTTCTGGAATTGTGTAACAAAACGAAGGACATTTATCACTGGAACAATTATTAGTTTTCTAGTAGTAACTTAAATGTTAAAAAAATGTTGCTTTGCAGTTTAGAACTAATGAACTAGAAGAAGAGGATGTTAAAAATGCATGCATGGTTTGTGTGAAACTATTGATGACATTGTGAAAGTTAGAGATGAGAGAAACTTATGGAATGGAGGGTGGAGAGTGAAAACTGTTTTGAAATGTTAAAAACATGATGAAACACTTGCTGTTATTTTTCTGGCTGGTCATAGAGGGACATTAAGATATGTTTTTTGTAACAGCTGTAACCAGTGCAGGGAGAAAGGACATACAGCAAGAAGCTGTATGGCTAAATACAGGTTGTGTTAAAAAATAAACACTTTTGGATGGATTGTCAAGAGCAAACAGTTAATGAAAAAGAAAAGTAAAGGGAAGAAAACATACAAGAGAAAGAACAACAAGATGCTGGGGCAGAGTGAACTAGGTGAAGAAGAAGCTGTAGAAGAAGAAAATATATGGAGGGGGAAAGGAGGACAGACAGAGTACATGCTGGAAGAGAGGTCAGGAATTGGAACTGACACTAACAAATTCTTGAAATTGTAGCCAGTGAAAAATCTGTATTCTGATTATCAAGGATTTTTGTACTTGAACCTGCTTTTGTTTATAAACTTATGTAGTGGAGTGTTATAATTTATATGGAAGAAGGATGGGGTGAATGAAATAAAAAATCGAAGAACCATCTCATCACAATGCAGATTACAATTTTTTTATGGGAATAATGGAATGGAAAGAGGAAAGAGGAATATTGTGAAAGAAAGTATATATTTTATAAAAGGGGGAGGGATGTCAAAAATTGTTATTGGTTGCGAGAAAAAATGTCAATGATGTAAGTAAAAGGGAGGATGCGTAACTTATGGTCGGTCATATTAGCAAGGCATTTGATTCAGTAGAACAAGAAGCTTTGTGAGATGTTATGGAGAAGTATGGAATAGATAACAGAATTAGGAATGTATGAATGTCAGTATATCATAATAATAGAATGAGAGTGTTAGTGGATGGGTGGCTGTTTAAAGAAATATGCATGAAGTGTGTTATAAGACAAGGATGTCCCATGAATGTAATATTGTTTTCACTAGTGATGAATGCAATAGTAAATGAAGTAGCTTATAAAGTGAAAGATGCCAGATATGTGATACAAAATGATGTGGTGACACCAGTAGTTTTGACATACTCAGACAATATAGCTATAGTGGTTAAGAACAACATATGTATGAGGGAAGTGTTGGTTTGTCTGAATGGATGTTTAAAGGAAGTGGAAATGACCTTGAATAAAGACAAAAGTAAGGGTTTGGGTGACATGGTAAAATCTGAGGGCGTGTATTTTTCAATGATCTACTTGGTGTATGAATAAAATTTCGTAAAAATAATGCAGTTACAATGAAATGGAAGAGTTTGATAAAAGCACTGAAATATATATGTATTCTGTGGAAGATGTACAGATTAGCATTCAGGGAAAGGTTTATCTGGTGAATTTGGTATTAATGGGGAAAATAAGGTATATGTCAAATGTTTATATGATCCCAGTAAAATATGAAAAGGAATACATTGTGCAATTTGTGTTTTTATTCATATTGGATTCAAGATTAAACCTAGTGAGAAGAGGTGTGTTGTATATGAGTGAAGATGAACGGGGATTGGGATTACTAAACCCAGTTATTTATTCTGCTTCTTAAACTTGTATAGAGTATTCAAGTAGGTAAAGGAACAGCAAGAGAATTTAATGGTGAGAATATTTTGATATAAGTACAAACATTCTTGGAGATGATGAGAATACAAGAAAGAGAAAAAGAATATGCAAATAAAGAAATTAAAGGTAAAAAAATACTAACATGGAAAATAAAAATTTATATTAACAGAGCAAGATGGAAGGATGTGGTATAATAATGTGATGAAAAATATTATCGTGTAAATCCATAGAAAAATTTCAGTAGACATGACTTAAGCTTTTACAGTAAGGTAAAGTGGTGTATTTTTCAATGATCTACTTGGTGTATGAATAAAATTTGGTAAAAATAATGCAGTTACAATGAAATGGAAGAGTTTGATAAAAGCACTGAAATATATATGTATTCTGTGGAATATGTACAGATTAGCATTCAGGGAAAGGTTTATCTGGTGAATTTGGTATTAATGGGGAAAATAAGGTATATGTCAAATGTTTATATGATCCCAGTAAAATATGAAAAGGAATACATTGTGCAATTTGTGTTTTTATTCATATTGGATTCAAGATTAAACCTAGTGAGAAGAGGTGTGTTGTATATGAGTGAAGATGAATGGGGATTGGGATTACTAAACCCAGTTATTTATTCTGCTTCTTAAACTTGTATAGAGTATTCAAGTAGGTAAAGGAACAGCAAGAGAATTTAATGGTGAGAATATTTTGATATAAGTACAAACATTCTTGGAGATGATGAGAATACAAGAAAGAGAAAAAGAATATGCAAATAAAGAAATTAAAGGTAAAAAAATACTAACATGGAAAATAAAAAAATTATATTAACAGAGCAAGATGGAAGGATGTGGTATAATAATGTGATGAAAAATATTATTGTGTAAATCCATAGAAAAATTTCCAGTAGACATGACTTAAGCTTTTACAGTAAGGTAAAGTGGTGTACCAAGATATTAAAGTGTCAGGATTTCCCATGGAGACTGGTAATACATAAGTTGTCAGTAAAGGGAAATATGCCACATAAAAAGAAAGTTGAAAGAGTGTGTTTATTTTGTGGGGAGGAAGAAACAACAGAGCATGATTTGAAATGCAAAAGAGTGGTTAAACTCTACAGAAAGTTGTATGAAGAGTTTTTGGGAATATCCATGACATAAACAATATTGATATGAATATGACCATGTATGGGTATTTTAAAAATAAGAAATAAAATGTGAATTGGGTAGATAAGAATTTATTTTATGTGATATTTGTTATTTAGAATGAAAGACTCAATTAATTTTTGTTTAATAGGATGGATTTTGATAAAAAAATCAAACTATGATTGTGGAATAAGGAGTGGAGGTCAGTCATGGAAGAATAACAATGAAGATGTTATAAGAAAAATGATATGTAGTAAAAATAGATATGTGTGCATGTGCATGTAATGTAAATTTTGTAAATAATGCTTATATGTTAAATAAAGGACCCCTCCTCTTTCCTATAGGTGCCATCCATCTAAGCTACCACTGACTCAAGCAAATAAGATCTCAATTTAACATGTTGCACATCATTGTAAGCAATTGATCTACATGGTGTGAGACTAGAACCCACAGTCTTCTGCACCAAAGGTGAGTGTGCTACCTTTTGCCCCACTGAAACTGATGAATTGAATTATACTGTGACTACCCAAAGAATCAGCCAACTATAATATTGTCTGAGTCCTAACTCTTCTCTGTAAAATAGTATCACTTCTTCTGCACTGAGATTCAGAAGTATATGTCCAGAAAAGCAGTAACAAGCGTCATGATTAACACTTGTCCATTTCTGTTAGGAATCTGACAGCAAGAGTAAAGAAAACCACACAAACTAAAACAGCACATACTGTTTGCTGACTTTGAGAGCTAACTTTAAATGTAATTTTCTGTAAAAGACAGCCTTTATCTAAATGTTTATAAGTTAAGAATTATTTGTCAGTCATATATTGAAGAGCTATCCACCAGCATGAAGACTAATTTAGCATAGTGGGAATGAAGTGCACTAAACCACTTGTGAAACACATAATGGAAATATAGAGGACTTTGATTAGATCTCTGATCATAACCAACCTGTTATGTGTTAGACAAATTAGTGTCAAGAAAGTTTACTTAAGAGCAGAGAGAAGTGATAAAGTGTCTTAGCATGGATAACTTTGATTTCAGTTTAATTAGGGCCTGGGTTGGCAGCTGTCTATTTGGCACAAATATTCCTATTAGGAGAGTTAAACTTCACTGTTTGAAGATGCAGATGGTAATGTGTGTTTGTGTTAAGTTAACAAGTTATGGGGCCGTTCTGGGTGTGTGTCTGGTTTGTTGTTTGAGGGGTTTTATTAAAACAAAATGTTTTGTAAAAGGTGACATAGGTTCAAATGTTGATGATGAGGAAAAAAACTGTATAAAGGATTAACCTGCCAAACATTAATGGGTGCATGAATCACAAAAGCTAGAAAAAGACTTTTAAAAAGCTGGCATATATAATAGATAGGAATAATGACTTCTTGCCAAACTCTTTCCATAGTATATTAGAATGTGAATGGTCTCCCAGGTAGAAACAAAAAGGAAAGAATACGTAAATATATTAAAAAATGCAGAGTGCAAATATTACTGCTACAGGAGACATACTTGGAAAAAAGTGAGCATGTGAATTTGATAAAGAAAGGATTTCAGGATAGATATTCTGCAGAATATCAGGGGCAAAGGAAAAGAGGAGTACTTATATTAATTGCTAGTTTGTAAAGATTGCCATTAAGAAACTGTTTTTTGATAATAACTCCAGAGCACAAAATCTTTTGGCACAGTGACTTAGGCAATAGAAAGTAGAAAGGGTTGTTGCCAAACTTAGGGACACTATAACAAGAAAATAAACCAGAAAACAAGTAAATGTATTAGGGATATTGTCAGAAATTTTATGAAAATTTGTATAAAGCAGAGAGCTGATGAAATCAAGAAAAAGCACTTCTTTTTTCAGCTTTTCCCAGTTAGGGGTCACCACAGCGGATCACCGTCCGCTCATGACTGGCAGTGGAGTTTTACAGTGTTGAGTTGCCAGCCCGGTGCCCAACCTTCCACAGAAGGCACACACTCATACCTAGGGCCAATTTAGTGTGTCCAATCCACCTACAGCATGTCTTTGGGATGTGGGAGGAAACCGGAGAACCCGAAGGAAACACAGGGAGGACATGCAGACTCCGCACAGAAGGCACCCCAGCCGAGGATTGAACCGGAGAACCTCTTGCTGTGAAGTGGCAATGCTAACCGCTGCACCATTGGAAGACTTAAATATGCCAAGGTTAGAGGTAGAAGAAGCTCAACAACCAACAGTTAAGATGGGAAGAGATGTATAACCAATCTGCAAGAAAGTCTCCAGGAACAGATGGCATTCTGGTGGAAGTTTCAAAGCTAAGAAGGAAGAAAGTGATGGGAAGGTTTTGTTTAACAGTATTTTAAAAGGAAGGGAGGTATCAACATCGTAGAAAAAGGTTACAGTGGCTATAATACTTAAAGATGGCAACTACTCATCTGATCCAGCTTCGTATAAGCCCATTTCAATTTTAAACCAAGATTCTAAAGTGTTTATGTCTATAATGACTAGAAGACTGGTAAAGGTGATACCAAAATTCATTGATATGAACCAATGTGGTTTTGTGGAGGGGAAGCACACTTTTGATGACATTTATAGAACAATGATGATCCAGAGGGAAGCAGAATGCAAGAAAAATATGTTATTTGGTGGGTCTTTATGCAGAGAAAAAATTTAACAAAGTAAGCTGGGATTTTATGAGTAGTGCAGTGGAATTATTTGTATTTCCTGATATAATAATAAGATTAATTAGAAGGATATACAAGGGATCAGAGGCAAAAGCAAAGTGGGAGTATTCCTTTCTGATAAGATGTGTCTCTTTCACCTTTGTTATCTGCATTATATTTAGAGCCATTGGCAAAGAAAATAAGGGACTCAGAAATTCAAGGTTAAAATTGGTATGGTTGCTCAAGAAAAGTTGGCTTTAGTTGAAGATGATATTATTTTACACCTGGTGGAACCAGAAAAGGACATCTAAGTGTTGTGAAGCATTCTGAGTCAGTTCTGTTTTTTGGGTTGATATAAAATTAATGATGATAAAACAAAGGCAATAACTATAAACTATGTATCCACACATGAATTGGTTCAACAATATGGATATTTATGTGGACATGATAAAATGAAATATTTAGGAGTATGGATTAAAAAGGATACTGTTATAGCAGCTAAGTACATGTGGGAATAAACTAAACAAAAGATAATACAAAACGTGAGAAACTGGAAGCTTTTACCTATGGATATGGATAGCAAGATACAAGAAATAAAAATGTTTTTAGTCCCTTTAGTTTTATACACAGGTCAAGCATATTTTAATCAACTGGAGGAGAAATTGTGGATAGTAATTAATAAAGGGTTGAATGATTTTATTTGGGAGGGGAAGAGGGCAACACAGTTAAGTCTGTTATACAAAACAGAAGCAGGAGACTATAATTTTAAGTGGAAAGAGATGCTGATGAATATTGTGTGTGTGTGTGTGTGTGCGTGTGTGTGTGTGTGTGTGTGTGTGTGTGTGTGTGTGTGTGTGTGTGTGTGTGTGTGTGTGTGTGTGTGTGTCTGGGGGGGGTGTAATTCAAGAAATAAGAAAAGACTGGGATTTTGTACACAGATCCTTAAGGAGAACAACAGCAGCCATACAGAATATTATATTCTTAAAGCAGCAGAATGTATTCTAAGAACTAAGCCAGCATGAGAATGGAGGAAATGAGATTCTGCAAATAGGGATAACTCAATTAGGGGTACAGAGAATGGGCAAGAAGGAGCTATAATTTACTTGAGGAAGCCTGCAATGGAACCAAGTCATTGTGAACAAACAATTAAAAGGAAATGGTAATAGAATAGGAAGAGGCCAAGAAGACATTTAGATTGCACGCTAGTGATTGATTCCATCTCAGAGAGTGACATCAGAATATAAACAAAAAGAAAGGGATAGGGGAATCCTAAATGAAAGACCTGCACTGGTTGAGTTTTTAACTGAATCAAGAACCATAGCTGCTGTTTAAAAATTTTAATTAGTAGGGCATATAAAATATTGCATAATAAATATAGGAATAAATCAGAAGAGGTCAGAAAAGATTGGGAATAGTGATTAGATATGCAGTTCAGAAGAAATAATGGAAGGAAATGTGTGGCTCCCAAATATACAACAAAATCTAGAAGATTTAGGAGTTTTGCCTGGAAGTGTTTGCAAGTAAAGGTGATAAAGGATAATGAGGGAAACATACTTACAAGCAAGGCGAGTGTGTTGAGGAGATGGAAAGAGTACTTTGAGGGGTTGATGAATGAAGAGAATGAGAGGGAGAGAAGGTTGGATGATGTGGGGATAGTGAATCATGAAGTGCAATGGATTAGCAAGGAGGAAGTAAGGATAGCTATGAAGAGGATGAATACTGGAAAGGCTGTTGGTCCAGATGACATACCTGTGGAAGCAGGAGGTGTTTAGGTGAAATGGCAGTGGAGTTTTTAACCAGATTGTTTAATGAAATTTTGGAAAGTGAGAGGATGCCTGAGGAATGGAGAAAAATTGTTTTGGTACCAATTTTTAAGAATAAGGGTGATGTGCATAGCTGTAGTAACTACAGAGCGATTAAATTGATCAGTCACAGCATGAAGTTATGGGAAAGAGTAGTGGAAGCTAGGTTAAGAAGGGACAAGATGATTAGTGATCAGCAGTATGGTTTCATGCCGGGAAAGAGCACTACAGATGCGATGTTTGCTCTGAGAGTGTTGATGGAGAAGTACAGAGAAGGTCAGAAGGAGTTGCATTGTGTTTTTGTAGACTTAGAGAAAGCATATGACAGGGTGCCTAGACAGGAGTTGTGGTATTGTATGAGGAAGTTGAGAGTGTCAGAGAAGTATGTAAGAGTGGTACAGGATATGTACGAGGGTAGAGTGACAGCGGTGAGGTCTGCAGTGGGAGTGACGGATGTGTTTAAGGCGGAGGTGGGATTACATCAAGGATCAGCTCTGAGCCCTTTCTTATTTGCAATGGTGATGGACAGGTTGACAGATGAGATCAGACAGGAGTCCCTGTGGACTATGATGTTTGCAGATGACATTGTGATCTGTAGTGAGAGTAGGGAACAGGTGGAGGAGACCCTGGAGAGATGGAGATATGCTCTGGAGAGAAGAGGAATGAAGGTCAGCAGGACTAAGACAGAATATATGTGTGTGAATGAGAGGGAGGACAGAGGAATGGTGAGGATGCAAGGAGTAGAGGTGGCGAAGGTGGATGAGTTTAAATACTTGGGATCAGTAGTTCAGAGTAATGGTGAGTGTGGAAGAGAGGTGAAGAAGAGAGTACAGGCAGGATGGAGTGGGTGGAGAAGAGTGTCAGGAGTGATTTGTGACAGATGAGTACCAGTAAGAGTGAAAGGGAAGGTCTACAAGAGGGTAGTGAGACCAGCTATGTTATATGGGTTAGAGACAGTGGCATTGACAAAAAGGCAGGAGTTAGAGCTGGATGTGGCAGAGTTAAAGATGTTAAGATTTACACTAGGTGTGACGAGGGTGGACAGGATTAGGAATAAGTATATTAGAGGGTCAGCTCAGGTTGGAAGGTTTGGAGACAAAGCCAGAGAGGCAAGATTACGTTGGTTTGGACATGTGCTGAGGAGGGATGCTGAGTATATTGGGAAAAGGATGCTAAAGATGAAGCTACCAGGTAACCGGAAAAGAGAAAGGCCTAAGATAAGGTTTATGGATGTGGTGAGAGAGGACATGCAGGTGATTTGTGTGACAGAGCAAGATGCAGAGGACAGGAAGAAATGGAAACAGATGATCCACTGTGGCGACCCTTAACGGGAATAGCTGAAAGATGATGATGATGATGATGATGCCTGGAAGTGTTTGCATAAATAACTTTATACTCCAAGCAGACTCCAAAGAATTTTTCCTCAGGTAGATGACAAATGTTGGTGGTGTAATGGGAAAGGAAGCGGTACATGGGAGTATATGTTCTCATTGTGTAATGAGCTGGCAGAATTTAAAAATTCCCTAGAAAGTTCTGTGCCAGGAATACTGGGCAAGCAAATGAGTGTAACTAAGGAAATTATTTTTGAGCTGGGATACAGGATCTGAACTGCCAAGACATACCCCGGGATTCACGAAGCTTGCGCCAGGTGCAGGCATAGCATTGGCATTCCAACACCAAGTATAGCCGGCAAGTGATCCAGGTACAAGCTGTTTCCATGTGCACTACCTCGTATGCTTTCAGCACAGCTCCCAGCACCTGTATGCTAATTACCCCATTTGCAGCAGTGTAGTATGCAAATGAAGGTATTTAGCTATCCAGGAAGTGGTGCAGGTGTAGTGTAAGCATGCAGAAATGTAAACCATAAAAGCGGTTTACATTTTTGCAAACATAAAATCGGAGCCATGACAGCTGGCCAAACACATGTATTATATTGTTAATAGATTGTTAATAGATGCCAATGGCTAAATATATAGCCAATGGCATAAAAAAAATATGTACAAAATATAAAAATAACATTTAATTTTTCTTTTCGCACTATTGCGATGTTTAAGCGTAGAGCAGTGGTGCGCAAATGGGATCGCAAGGAAAATAGAAAATATAGAATAAAACTGCAAGGTAACACATATCATGATTTCCCCATAATAGTCAATGGCAGGCATGTTACACCACACCATGGTGCAAGGGTTGCTAAGGGGCTGTTTCAGTATGTGCGGTATCTAGGAATTAGTAGACAATCTCATGCAAATGAGAGGAGTTATAGTGAATCACAGATTCCCTGCTGGTGCAAGCATGCACCTCACAGTGTAGCGTTATAACACCGAGGTGTGCCCATGAGATAAAGATTACATCAAGAGAGGGGTATGTCACCTTTGCTGTGAGCACACTGGAGCATTGCTAACCCGGTTTGCCCGTAGCTAAGCAAAGCCATACAAAAGGGGTGTGTTGAACTCGCTTTAGCTTTGCTTAGCTGAGAGCACACAAAGTAACCAAGTATACATATGAACGGAGATTAAAACATGCTTAAACTCAGTAAACAGGTTTGCGCAGCATGTACTGGAGCTGAAGCAGGAAGGATAGAGGAAAAAAATAAGGAAATGCTGCAGCAGGAAAATTAAAGTACAAAGACTAATTAAGACCTAGGAACCTACAGTGAGCCATTGACAACAGCTAACAAGGCTGCAAGCAGCTACCTGCAGAACAGGAAAGGGAAGGGGCTGTACTGCAAAGAAAACAGTGAAGTGTCACAGCAGAACAAAGCAGAATTGCATTATATCAGCTACAAAACACATTTTGCAACACATGACTGGGTAGGGAAAGTACAAAACAAGAAAGCTGGCAGGTGGATGCATGCCTGACAATGGGAGGGGATCCAGGTTTAAAAGGGAATTAAAGGGCAACAGATTAATCATGGCAGGCAAGCATAACTCCACACTACAAGCCCCACACATGCAGTACTCACTTTATAACCGATAAGTAAGATACCCTGCAGCTGGAATTGCTCATACACAGCCAATGACATCAGCAGCATCCATAGCACAATAGTATAAAGTGTGAAAGCACCTCACACACACTTGTGTATTCCCATACACTCTGCACAATTGGTGTATACATACGTGGAACTTTTAATATGTACATGTTAGGGGCTGCCATAGCTTTGATCCATCAGCATGTGTTGGAGACTGAAGGTGGTGTGGAGGATGATGTTGACAACCACTTCAGGCACCAGAGGAGGAGAAGAAGAGTGTTCAGACCAAGGGTAACCTACCAGGGGCTACATGATCTGGAGATAGTAGAGCATTACAGGGTGGACAGGGACACCCAACAGCAACTTGTGGAGCTGTGCCGGCCACGCCTCAGAGCCAGAACAAACAGAGGGGAACCCATCCCAGTAGATATGAAGGTATGTGTAAACCTGAGAATACTAGCCACAGGTACCTTTCAAAGGCCAACTGGGGATATCATGGGGATCTAACAGGCATCAGCATCCAGGGTACTTCACCAGTTCCTGGATGCCATGTTACCACATACCAATGAGCACATACACTTCCCCCTAATGCAGGAGGAGTTGGTCAGCAATATGTGTGTCTTCCACCATGTGGCAGAATACCCAGAGGTACTGGGTGCAATAGACTGCACACACATACACATCGTCACCACCCAGTGAGCAGGGTAGGCACTACATAAACCGCAAGGGATACCCATCCATCAACTGCCAGGTTGTGTGCAATGCCCAGGGCATTATCATGGATGTGTGTGCTGGCAGCCCTGGAAGCTATCACGACTCCCACATCTGGCTTGTCTCACAGCTCTATCAGGTATTTGCCAGGGGGAACATCCCATATGGCCACCTGGTGACGGATGCTGGCTCTGCACTGGAACCGTGGATGATGACTCCCATCAGAAATGCATACACACCTATGCAAGAATGTCATAATGAGGCACACGCACAAACCAGAATCATCATAGAGCATGTGTTTGGGATGCCTAAATCACAGTTCCATTGCTTGGACATATCTGGTGGAGCCTTGCAGTATTCTCCAGGCACGTGTGCCCACATCTTCATAGTATGTGCCATGCTACACAATATGATCCTGCAGAAACAGCTGCAGCAGGGACAGAATGGTGAAGTCCCTCACAGCCCACCACCATTGCCAAGGGCCCCACAGGCACAGATGTACTCAGGCCACAAACACCCTAAGCCAGCCCCAGTAGGCAGATAGAGGCATGCCCAGTATACCCATGCCTTGGCAAGGAGGGAACATATAGCACACACACTGACAGTGTAGGCACCTAGGGACTGACACCTTTCTCCACCTGCACACACAGTAAAAATGGATGGCACACACACAAGACTATCTGTAAACTGTCATGTATAGGCAGTCTACTGTGTGCATCCAACATAGGCAGCCCTCAACTATTGCACACACAACTGCTATTGGCACAAGGTAAGGCAACACCTGAACAGTAAATTAAGCTATCAGCATGTGCTGATACTGTATGTATAGGTTCATAGGTTCATAGGTAAATACTTGGCTAACTGCCCGAAGGCATTCATAAGCCTAGCCAAAATGTGTCAGCTTTTGCCACCCCATTAATTAATTAACTGTCCCTCTGTGGAGCAGAGCCAATGGTGGGATCCCTGGGGTGTATCGACTGTTCCCCATCCACTCTTCAAGGTTTCTCTTGAAGAACGTTAGTGAGGGGGCTCTGTATAATGTAATTAGGGAAGTTGTTCCAAAGCATGGGGAGTGTCTGTGATAGGAATCTGTCCCTCCAGCATGTTTTAGTTATTGTTGTGGCAAGGTTTAGCTCACTACAGCATGTGGCTCACTGTGACATGGATTCCCATAGGTGAAGCATATCCATTAAGCCTGAATTGGACATGGCTTTGTAGGCCAACAGAGATCATCTCTGAGTAAACGAGATGCCAATGAGTAAAGCAGGAGTTTATTCAGTCTGGCTGCATAGGACATATGTTTGAGGCCAGTAATCCTGTTGGTGAGGTACGTTTGTGGTCCTTCCATCTGTTGGAAGTGTCTTCTGATGTACATCCCAAATGGGTTAGTATACTCTATGATGGGACTGATGAGTGAGAGTAAAGGAGCACTATAACCTCAGTATGTCTAGATGCGAACCCTTTAGTAATCAGATTGCCTACATAGAAAGATGTCCTAACTGCTTTGGAGATATGATTGTCAAAGGAGAGATCACTATCTACCATAGTCCCCAGTTCCCCTATTACCTCATCTGTATTAAGGTGGCTGCTACTTAAGTGTTAATATGTGGGTGTTTAGTTTTGCACAAATGGAATGACCATGCATTTTGTGGTACTTAGCTTGAGGCCATGTCTTTGACACCCTGTGTCTGTCTCTGTGAGACCCTTTGAAGGATGTCTGTGTCAGCTGGACTGTCAATTATGGCTCCCAGTTTGCAGTCATTGCCAAGCATGGTCTGCCATAGTCCACCTGTGTTTGCCTGTACCTCTAAGAAGTATATGCCAAACAGTAGGGGTCCCAGGACTGAGTCCTATGGGACACTTGTTGTGACTGGTTAAGAGTTGGACCTGGAGGCTGCTAGTCTTACCATGTGGGCTCTGTGTGTAAGCCTGTTGGCAACCCATCCTGTGATGTATGGGTTTATGTACAGGCTGGTGAGTTTATCAATACTACCTGAGTGGGGAATGGTGTCAAAAGCCTTGGTGAGGTCCAGGTAGTATGTGTGAACCATCTCTACCCTCATCTAATGCCTTGGTGACTGTCTGTAAGGCATCAAACAGGTTCTGTAGGCATGATTTGCACTCAACCAAGCTGACCTGGGTTGGGTCAAGTGTTTGGAGGTTATCAATGTCATTGTTAATGAGTGCCATGATGACGCACTTCATAGCTTTGCAGACCAGGCTAGTCAGGCTTATGGGGTGGTAGTTACCATGGTCAGTTGTGTTTCCACCTTGGTGGAGTGGAATAACCGTTGCTATGTGCCATTGTATGGGCATGTAGCCTGTGTAGAGGCTGAGGTTGAAAAGCTTAATTAGGAGGGGGTTAGTTCGTCTTGTAGTGTTTGCAAGATGCAGTCTGGGACACCATCTGCCTCCATTGACACTGTGTTTTGCCTTTTGAGAGGGCTATTTCCACCTGTGTGTCTGATGTCTGGGATAGTGTACTTTTCAGGTATTGTTGTGGGCTTTTTAGGGGGTGAAGTTTGCACTGAATCTATCTGCAAGGATGTTGGCGATATCAGTAGGTGCAGTATATTTTTTGCTATATTGCACTGGCACAGTGCAAATCTGTGAGTTACCACTTAGATCTTTGACATAGCCAAAGAAGGCATTGTGGTTATCTTTCGAATCCTTGGCTATTTTCCTGTTGAAGTTAGCCTTGGATGATTTCATGAGGGATCTAAGTTTCTCACTAATACTGGTCATGGATGTCTGTCCTTCTTGGGATTTGCTGTTTTTCTGGACTACTGTCCTACTTCTGTTGCATAGCCTGTTTATTGCAGAGGTCCACCAGACTGGTGTCCTTGTCTTGGAGGAGCGAGTCTTGGTTTACCAGTGATGGCACGATCCATACATCCTTGTAGGTGCTTATAGAGTGCATTTGTAAATCTTTCTATATCTTGAGCAGTGTTTTCACTTAGCATGGGGGCTGTGAAACCTCCCACCTCTGTCTTTAGTAGTGTGAAGTTAGATGTATGAAAGGTTTTCACTGTGGTTCACTTGGATGGGGGAGATGGTTGGGTGTGAAAATCAGTGAATAGTTCATGGTCAGATCTAACCAGTGACCGGTTTAGCTCTGCTGTGGTGCACCTGTCACCCATGTTGGTGATTACCAGTTCTAGTATGTTTCTGCCTCTGGCTGGGGAGTTTACCATCTGATACAGGGCATTTGAGGTGATAAATTCCAGAAAGCACAGGGCCTGGAAGTGAGTACTCGAGTAAGTTTTCCAGTTAATGGTAGAGTAGTTGAAATCCACCAATACCAGGGTGTTTGGTAGGACTGTCATGTTTTCCACTGTCTCCAGGTAGGTGGAGTGGTGGTCCTGGGTCATGGAGGGTGATCTGTAGCAGGCCACAGTTTGCATTGCATTTGTGGCTGATGTTAGCTGCACATGGATGATCTCAGAGGTATCATGCTTCCCCACTAACCTGGAGGTGTAGGTATCCCTAATGAATATGGATTCCCCCCCTCCATGTCTGAGTCAGTCCATGTTTTGTGGCTGAAACGTGTGGTATGGGTTGTAGTCCGGTAGTGCTGGTGTGCTCTCAGGAGCCTTAAAACAGGTTTCAGTTACTGCACAGATGTTGACATTGTCCATACTGAGAAGTGCTGTGAGTGCGTGCATTTTGTGATTACAACTCCTGGCGTTGAGTAGCATAACCCTCATTGATTTTTCTATTGTGCTGTTTACAGAGGTGGGATTAACCTTTGAGCCTTGCCTAAAAAAGGCACCATGGGGGCACCAAGAGCCTTGGCCAGTATTCAAAAGACTAAGGCTGACAAATGCAAGCCGGTATGGTATTGTTGCATGCATGTTTCCCATCTGTGCTTGTTTCTCATCTTTCCTATAGGTAACCCTCTGTTAAGCAATAGAAAGCCTTAAACTGATACAAGTCTTCTAGCTTCCAAGATGGACTTTTGGAGTGATTAAGTATCAGTGTTCTGTATTTTCTTGCTGTACTTAACTGTTTTCTGACTACATGGTGATTTCTCCTTGTATATTGTGATCTGAAAGCTCTGTTTATTCACATATTATTTCTGTGATGGCCTGCACTTTAGAGGTTCACAGATAGGTAGTAGGCTATATGCCCAAGGGCAGTTAGAAGCATAGCTACAGTGTGTTGGCTTTCTTCGCACCATTGATGAAGTAACTGAGCATCTGTCAAGCATAGCCAATGAAGTAATTCTAGGCAGAATTGCTGGAAGCTGTTGAAGACTGGGGTGGCGGAGGGTGATAGGGGCACTTAGTGATCTAAAAAGGGCATGTTAATGTGAAAATTCAACACCATTCAATTTCCCCAACAGGTCTTGCAGCTATAAAACTGGAGGGGCTTCCCCTCCCCCTGGCTCTATGGTTCTGGAACACATGATCCCAGGGGTGTATATTCTGTTACCCATTCACACATCAAGGTTTCTTTTGAAGTGCATCAGTGAGGGGCTATGCCTAATGTAGTTAGGAATTTAATTTATAGTCTCTCATTTTATTTGTTATGTTTTTATTTCAAGAGTAAGTGAAGCTCAGTGGGTTTGCACACCTCTGCCCTTTGCTTAGCCTAGCTTACACATAGAAATCACCTAAATAGGAAATAGGCAGAGGTAATGTTAATGTCAATAGTGTAATGGTTACAGCATTCACATAGTGTCTGTGCATTCGTGGTTCAAATCCCAATAAAATCAGAGATATTTTTCATGTTAAAAAGTATACCTTAACCACAGCTTGCATATTTAGGTAGTAATCTTCAGTATATTAAACATTTGAAACACCCATATAAACCCATGTGTGCCGGAGAGTAAAGTCAACAGAGATTGTAATGTTATGTAAGCACATAGTGAGATGTTACTACATTGAAATATATATATCCTGAGCAGTTAGCAGATATGACCGTGTTTGCGCACACAGGTTATATGTTTTTAAATTTCATTTAACTGTGTTTAACTGCACTTTAATGTCACACAAACACTTTTAAACATGCTTACAACTGCTTAAAAGAGCCTTATTCTGGAGTAAAACATTTTAAAGCATCCCAGGTTTTGAACCCTGACCATGCATGTCATAGTCATAGGACTTACCACTAAGCCATCTGAGCTGTATACATGTTTCATGATTTTTAGACTACACCTTTTACTATAGACATTCCACAGTTCTGACCACAAATGGGACAGTCACTTTGTGTACATATGTACAGTACATTGTAATGTATTGTAGTTTGTGTAGCAACATATACAAGTCTACATATGTATAACTGTTACAAATTAATACTAAATATATATATATATATATATATATATATATATATATATATATGCATTTCAGTGATGTGTGCACATAGATATAAATATATATATATATATATATATATATATATATATATATATACATACATATATATATATATATATATATATATATATATATATATATATATATACACACACAGTTATATCTATAGCCATATGTATAAACATCTATGAACAAACTTCGTGACACAGAAGCAATCCAAAGGAACTGAAGTGTACACAAAACACATGCAGCTCTGGTATTATAAATATTAATATTAACTTAATTCACCATAGAAGGGATGGTTGTTGTGTATGTGGAGTTTGGGTGGGGGAAGAATGATGGGTAATGAAATTATGCATCAAGGAGAGCCTGGGCTGGATGTTCAATAAGTGAACTGGAGGTGTATACATGGAGTATGGAGACAACAGAAAAGGACACAAAACAAGAACCATTCTCATCCCTATTACACCCTGTCAGGTCATATTGCAACACTTAATTTCACAAACATATGAACATTAACATGTATCATACATGTGTACACCAACTGACTGTCAAATTTGTTTTCAGTAGTGAGGAATGCCCGTAGTAAAATGTATATTCTAAAAACCATAACATTGGTACATATCTCAGATGCCTTAGTGGTAAAGTCAGTGACTGTGGTATTCATGGTCCCAGGTTCAAGGGCTGTTAATTTATTTTAAGGGCCAGAATAAGGGCTGTTGGATGCAGGTTGATTAAGGCACTTTTAAGCAGTTGTAAGTGGTTTTGCATGGGTTTGCGTGACGGTAAGCAGCGCTTAAACACATATAAGCACTTCACAGGTGTAACCTTTGCTTACCATCGTGCAGACCACAGGCAAACTTGCTTACAACTGCTTAAATGTGCATTAATCCCACTTTCCCTACCAGTGCCTGCTCTGAGAGGTAAAACAATAACCACTTCCAGGATTAGAACCCGCAACCATGTACACCATCTTCAGAGTAACCTACCATTAAGCTACCTGAAACGTACCTATGTCAGTTGTGTATTCAGACAGGTTAAAGCACAAAAGGGAGGATTGTGTGGAAATAGGACAAACCGCCATGTACCCAATGAAAGGTGTATGCTATATATATATATATATATATATATATATATTATATATATATATATTCAGATGGACATTTATATATATATATT
>NC_056725.1:523728573-523743900 GCF_019279795.1 Protopterus annectens | reverse complement strand
GACTTGATGCATTCTGCTGAACAAGTTGGAAAATGTACTTTGCCATGTGGTTTTGATTCTTTAGAGGCCTCTTGCAGGGCTGCTGTTACTGGGTCTGTGCTTAGAAGGCATGCTTGGCTTAAGGAACAATCTTTGCCTGATCATGTTAAAGCTAAATTGTTGGATGCTCCTTTAAATCGGGACCACCTGTTTGGCAGCAAGGCTGAAGAAGTTCTTAAAAAGATGGAAGATAAAGCTAAATCTATGCAAACTGTTAAAGATTTTTTTACAAGTGCAACCGCCTACATTTAGTAGGCACTGGCCTACTAAGAATTGGTCCTTTCCGGTCCCTTCCAGGTCTTCTCAGGCCAAACCCAGGCAAAAATCCCAGGTTTCAGTCCCAGGAGACTCAACGAACCACGCAGTGGGGGGGCCTCCTCTTCCAAATCTGGAAATAAGACACCCCCCTATGGTAAACAGTCTCAATGACTTCCTTTTTAAAGTACCAAGCACTTATCTTTTGACCGCCCCTTTGGGTGGAAAGATTGCTCTTCATGCAAAGAACTGGGAACTCATAACCCAGGACAAATGAGTTTTAAATATAGTGTTCCAGGGATACATATTTCATTTCCACACGTTGCCAACACTAAATGGGTGGCCAGACCTGCCCCCAAATCAGTGGACAGAGGCTCAAAAACAAGTACTTTCCCTCTTAAGCATGGGGGCTATTCAACTGGTACCAGAAGAGGAAAAGGGGACAAGGTTTCTACTCCAGACTTTTCCTGGTACCCTAAAAAGACAAATTATCGCGTCTAGTCCTGGACCTGTCTACTCTAAACACCTTCCTGGAGATACCAAAATTCAAGATGCTGACTCTTCATCAGTTACTTCCTATGCTAGGCAAAGACGCCTGGTTGGCATCACTAGATTTAAAAGAAGCATACCTGCACATCCCAATCAGGAAATCTTGCAGAAGATACCTACGCTTCAAGACAGGCTGCATGCATTATCAGTTCTCTGCACTGCCCTTTGGCTTGTCTACTGTGCCCAGGGTATTCACAAAGTGCCTGGCTCCAGTTATTGCTTTTTGCAGGCAAAGAAGTATTAAAATATACCCATACCTGGACGATTGTCTAATTCAGGCAGAAAGCCAGGGCATACTTTTAAATCATCTGGTGTTTGTAAAAAGGGTTCTAACTTGTCTGGGGTACACTATAAACAAAAATAAATCACAACTGGTACCGTGTCAACAAATTTCATTCCTGGGAGCAAGCTTGAATACAACTTCCTAGATGGCTTACCTTATGCCAGAAAAGCAAATTCATTTGGTAAACTATTTCAAACAAGTGGCCACAAAAACCCTGCGATCTACAAGACAAATACTGTAAGCCTTGGTGTTCATGGCCTCCTGCATTCTTCTAATTCCATATGCAAGACTGCATATGAGGAAACTACAGTGGTATCTAAAAGGCCTATGGAGTCAACATTCTCACAGCCTGGAAACAATGATTCCTGTCATACCTTGCCTACGCCTAGAGTTCCTCTGGTGGGCAGAGGCCTGCCACCAAAACAAGGGACTACCATTTACACCACCCCCTGCAGCCCAAACCCTAACAACAGATGCATCAGACTATGCATGGGGGGCTCACCTGGCAGGGAAGTGCATTCATAGCAAATGGAACCCAAGTCAAATGCACCTGCATATCATTCGAAAAGAAATGTTAGCTGCACAAAATGTTCTGACAGCCTTCAAGGACTGCATTCTTCCAGGACAACTAATGGTAAAGACAGACAACACCACAGTTATGTGGTACATAAACAAGCAGAGGGGTGCACATTCCTACCCCCTCTGCAGACTAGCCATGGCATTGTGGAACACAGCCCTGAGCTACCAAGTTTACCTACAAG
Source organism: Protopterus annectens (assembly GCF_019279795.1). Taxonomy (NCBI): domain Eukaryota; kingdom Metazoa; phylum Chordata; order Ceratodontiformes; family Protopteridae; genus Protopterus; species Protopterus annectens. The sequence continues at coordinate 523,742,013 of NC_056725.1, read as the reverse complement.
CTCATTTCCTGCTATGAAAATTAAATATCACTGGCAGACAGACTAAGCAGAAATCTCATGGATCCGCACGAGTGGAAACTGGAACCAAGGATTTTCAACATGCTGACAAGCGAATGGGGGAGCCCAGACATAGATCTATTTGCCTCCCCCCAGAACTACCAGTTGGACAAGTTTTGCACAAGGACTCCCCACAAGCAAGCCTGGAAAGTGGATGCTCTGTCCTTCAGCTGGAAAAACCTATCAGTCTACGCCTTCACCCCCCCACTGTCTCTGCTCTCCAAAGTCCTACTTAAAAGTCAAACAGGACAAACCAATTGCTCCAGACTGGCCACACCAACACTGATACCCCCTTCTGCACATTGTGTCGCAGTTACCTCCATGGCACTTGCCTCAAACCCCTTCCCTGCTGTCCCAGCAGGAGAACCAATTTCTGCACCCTCAGCTTCCAACTTTGAACCTTGCAGCCTGGCTAATCCCTTAAATTCACCCTTTTCATCCCTCAGCAAACCTGTGATGGATGTCACCTTAGAGGCAAGGAGACCTAATACTAGAAAATCTTATGCTGACAAATGGAAAAGATTCTGTGCCTTGAACCAATTTAGCTCAGATTTTGCAATACTTAACTGAGATGCTTCACAAGGGTCTGTCTTTTTCCTCCATCGAAATCCACACCTCAGCCATTTCAGCTCATTATAACACAGAACCTTCCCTCTTCTCTTATCCTCTGCTCAAGCAGTACCTCAGAGGGCCAAAAAACTTGAGACCACCCACGAGAGCTCCAACCCCTGCTTGGGACCTTAACTTTGTATTGGAGAAACTCACTCTACCTCCTTTCGAGCCCGCTGCTACTGCGGACTTAAAATTTCTTTCTTGGAAAACAGCCTTCTTTTTAGCAATCACTTCAGCTAGAAGGATATCTGAATTACAAGCCCTTATGGCAGTGGAGCCTTTCATCATCTTTCATGCGGACAGGGTGTCGCTCAGGACCAATCCATCCTTCATGCCTAAGGTGGTATCCAGTGTGGCTCTTAATCAGTCCATTCATTTGCCAACATTCTTCCCCAATCCACAGAACAAAGGGGAACACATTCTGCATTCCTTGGATGTGCACAGACAACTTAGATTCTACTTGGACAGGACTAAACCTTGAAGACACTCTGAACAACTGCTGATAGCATTTGCTACAGGGGCAGAGGGAAAGGCTATTTCAAAACAAACCATTTCTTAATGGATAAGCCATTGCATTCATTTCTGCAATAAGCACCATGGAAAACCTATACCCCAGGGGATCAGATCTCACTCCACCAGGGCTGCATCTACTTCTGCAGCCTTTCTCAGAGGTGTTCCCACCAAGGACATCCTAGAAGCTGCTACCTGGAGATCTGTACATACTTTCACCAAGCATTATCATTTGCCAATTTTCTCTAAATCCACAGCTAGCTTTGCCACTGCTGTCTTGCAGGGCCTTATAGCTGGCCCTAATGCTATATAAACTCCTCCTCCCAACCATAGCTTTGGGAATCTACCCAAATGTAATGAATGCAACAATGAAACATGAAGAACATAGTACAGTTGTGTACACTTACCATAAATGTAGATGTTCGAGTATATTCACTGTTGCAGTCCTGGTTACCCACTTTTACTATGCTTAAAAGCCTTTTTGGTGTATTTGCTTTTTGTTGGAGGTATACCTTTGTGTTTTTGTTTATTTGCTCCCCATTAGGGGGGAACCTGACATCTGGGGCAAGAAAAACTGATGTAATGGCATTGGCTGCATGTTTTACACCACTGACGACCTGACGTCATAGAAGAAGAGACAGCAACCGATGCAGGACCCAAGACTGAGGGCAACCTGCCAGCAGATTACCGAATGTAATGACTGCAACAGTGAATACACTTGAACATCTACATTTATGATAAGTGTACACAACTGTACTTTCCCAGGCTAACAAACTCAGGGGTTAATAGCCCTTTTGATCTTGCAGATGGTCAGGAAGACAGAGCAATAAAAGAAATTATACATGTAAATTCTAGCCATTAACTCTGGCCTCAAAACAATTGGTAGAATGCCTCCCTTTAGACATCTCAGCTCCGTGTTTTAGATCAAAGAATTTCACAATGCTTGACTTATCAGCTTTCTTACAGCAGAGTGTACTGTTGTTACATTTTTTCAGTTCAACATCTAATACAGTCTAATCACATTTACGAGAACAAGCCTGTGGCTTACATTGATAGTTCATAGTTTAGTACTAAGCTAACTGCCCTTGCGAGCCATTTGAAGCTTAGCCAATTATCCCTTGTGAGACTCAAACCCTGCACCTTGTGTTTGTAAGGCAAACACCTTAGCCATTAAGCCACCATTCCAACCCCCATAATATTTATAAATGACAGAATTATCTACAAAATGTTATCTAGCTAGGCTGGCAGCCTTCACCTATCTTCACAGCTGCTTATGTGGAGAATGTTGATATGTTTCTGCTTTCTGAGTATAATTCAGTTTTATGGTATATGGTATACTGACTGTAAATCTCACTTTGGAAGTACTGTTGCTGCATTCAGTTCTACTGTGTGTCATTAGATGATGGTATTATAGGTCTCTCCTTTCAGACATTTTTCTTGCCTTATTTGTATTATATTCTCTGTCTTTCCTGGCTGTTTTGCTATAGGCAGTGTTACATTTAGGATACCAATGTAGTTCATCCTGTTACCTTTTCTGGTGTATTTATGTTCTTTCTTCACCTTTTACCCAAATTGGGAATGGATTCCTCACATGAGGTTGAGGTACTGAATGGACTATTGTGGCAGTGTAGAATTTAATGCAGTAGTCCTTTAGTTTGCTTGTTCTTTCAGATAAGTTTTTGTGTTCCTCATTAAACATTCTAGTCAATTACTTTTTGAAGCTGCTTCTTGCATTAAGATTTGGATAAACCCTAATACTGTTAACTGTTGGGTGCCTGAGAAAGTTGTGATAAGCTTTGCCTTGTGAAAAAAGGATTTTTGTCCTGACTTGTATTCATTCATTTATACTGACTTTTCTTCAGAAGTATCCAAGTATCAAAGCTGGATATTTAGAATCCTAAGTGCACACCATTGGTGTTGTAGGTTTTGCCTTCAACTTATTATAGAGTCTTTTATCTGCTTTGATGACCGACTCCTCAGAATCCCTAAGTATGTTTATCTAATTTTTTCTGATGTGGACTTTTGTTAGAGGTTTATTTCTAGTTAGTCACTGTGTATAGCATACAGTCTGTCTGATTTTTCACTTTCAGTACCTAACTCTGACTGTAGTTTTCACTTTCAGTACCCGACTTTGACTCTTCTATCACTGTTAATCCTTTTAATTGGAGAGTGTTTGGTTAGTCTAATATTGGTTTTACCCTGAGTATTTATCCTTGATTTGATGTTCATGTATGCATTTTAGGAAGTTCTCCTTTTGCACTCATTGTTTTATTCCTCCCAGGACTTGCAGGGGTATGTGGATGTTTACCACTGCAATTTCTGCTCATTGACATTTTTCTCTGTGTTATAGTAGTCTTCTAGCAAGTCTTCCACAAATGCCAAGGTTATGTTGCATACAGGTGATATGGTTATATGTTAAGTCCCAATATATTCCATTCAGTCATCAAAAAAAAAAAGAGCTGACGGGTGATCTTGCCCAACTCTCCAAATGTTTGCTGCAAAATGAATTTATGTTAAGTACCAAGAAAACAAGTATGTGATTTTTGATATGGGGCAAGAGCTTATGGTACTTGCTGAATGTTTGGGCATGCAATGCTATAACCAAGAACTTATGGAAATTATCCCATATTTAAATATCTATATATTTGGACAGACCAAACACTCAACCTCTAATACCATGTAAATTCAACCTAGCCAAAAATTAACTAGTGTTTTGGGTGAAACGTTTTTTGTATTTCTTTGTATTTTCTGTCCCCAGAAGAAATAACGACTGTAAGTAAGGGGCTGTACTTGTCCAGCTTGAGGAAAACCTGCCCCATTGTAGCAACTGTATTCAGGAAAAAACTGGCATCACTTCTGTCCATTGTCAAAAGCATCTGCAGGTTATCACACTGGCCCCATATTGAAATCAACACTACTTTGGACCAGCTAAAGCAAAATGGCTACCAATAAAGGAGATGTGTACAGTATTAGTAGTATCCATAACATATACGTTTATAAACTTATTATAAACCTTCTCTCTCTTCGCTGGAGGTTAATAAAATGGAAACCCTGCTTCTAATAAAAGATCCTAGTCATCATCTGCAAACTCTACGGATCACAATTTTACAGTGCTGGCTGCCTGCGATATGCAGATTATCAAATAAATTAATAATCTCCTCCTCTGAATTCAATAAACAAGTTCTGTTTCAGTAAGCCACCTGGTAAATACTTCAGAAATGAAAGTGTCACACAGAGCACATAGTCTCACATTACTTCTCCTGTTTAAACTTTGAGATCACATATTCCAAAGGTTAAACACTCAAGTGACTACTTAATCCATAGTGGCTTTAACTCCCTATTGTTCTCTTCTTCAGACTTCTTTCTTTCTGTTTAACACTTGTCCTCGAGTGTCTCACTGACCCTTTGCAATTCCCTGATACCTCCCAAGTCACCTTCCAGATACAACTGCATATATAATGTAAAATTTATTTATCCTTAAAATACTGCAGTTATTTTAAGATTATGCAAATCAAATGTGCGTTTCTTTCTATGTAGTTCTTGGCACATTACCATAACCCATATATTCCAGTTTTATTAATTCTGTTCTTACTGATGATGTCAGCACTATTGTGTTTTTGTTTGTTGATCCTTTCCAGACACAACCTGAAAATAGTCCATCTGGATCATCATTCTGTCCTGGTTATCACTTGAAAATAAAAGTAAAACAAAATAATTGTCGCTTTGTTATGTCCTAATCTGATTTGACTGTTAAATTAGCAGCTCAAAAGCAGAGATTATATCATATTTTCCATTCCTGTTAACACAGTGTTGATTATTTTAGTTTTATTACTGTGCCTTCATTCGTTCATTTATTTAGTTAGCTGGGTAGGTGAGATGGTTCTAAGACATTCTTTGCTTACTATTCTGGAATTTTTAATGAACTTCCATTGCTGAGTAAATCTTAATGTGATAGCTGACTCAGATATTGCCCTTTGTTTGACATTTCCTAAATTCTGGGTAATCTGTCTTTGATTTCCGAAGAATTATCTATAAAGTTATAGTTCTTTACCAACCCCTGAATCTTTTGTAGCAGTACTCTTATTTTCTTAGGGTTCTTGTGTGGCCTCTCTGAAATTAAATATTTAATTCATAAGATATGCTTATTTGCAGCTGAAAGTAATGTTAACTTTTTTGTACTGCTGTATGTGTCTTCAGTTGTAGCAAAGTTTGGTATATACTATGCACCTTGTCACCAGCTGTTGAAAAAAAATGAATATTAAGTGTTGTAACAGAGCCTTAGAATATTTAATCTGATGACAGTCTTTATCTGTTCTTGACTTGTGGGTACGGTTCCGATCCTCTGAACCGATCCGGCCATTATATAGATCGCTTCAACCAAAAAGAAAATCTCTTCGGCTACTAGTCTACCCATAATGCCCCTCTCTATATTACCTCAGATCTCATTTGCTGCTTTTACAACAAGATGCGTCAGCAGACTCCTCTCTCATAACAAAGTAAAATTTTATATTTTTTGTCCTTTTTCTCTACTGGTATTAATCTCTAAACTGCTTAGAACCTTTAATGTTAAGTTGTCTGTCTTGCCTTCGTTCTTGCTGGTTGGGATTGGAGCCGATCCTCGGCTCTGACTCTGCCATCTTCAATAGCTCGAGAGCTGTTTACTGGCTCGAGGCTACCCCTTATCCCATGATGCCGAGCGATAGCTACCCAGATCTCATTTGCCGTTTCAGCTGCGAGGTGTCATCTTTCTGGCTCAGGCTTGTATAGAATTTTTTGTGTAATTTTTCACTAGAATTTAACTCTTCTACTACTTTATCTTTAGCGATAGTTTTGTTTCTGTTAGATAACTGTTTATTTTATAGTATCACTCTGTTTTTGTAGAACTCGTTCAACTTAGAGAGTTCTCTCCCACCCCTCCCCCACTGCTAGGTTAGCCGTTTAAGTTAGAGGCTTTCCTTCTGTTTTTTTCTTGTAGGCTAGCCGTTTAAATTGGAGGCTTTCCTATTACCTTCCCCAAAAAAAAAAAACTTTATCTATAGCCTTTCTAGTACGTCTGTTATTTGTTCTTGTAGAATAGATATTGCTCTTGTTTATTGTTGTCATATTGGTGGGTTTCCTTTTACTGTTAAGTATGTCAAAGGAATCTAAGGTTTCTGGTTTTAAGAAGTGTGACTCATGCTGTCAGAAAATGTCTCTGACAGATGGTCACACTTCTTGTGTCTATTGTTTAGAAGCTGTGCACCTGCAGGACTCTTGTTCTATTTGCCACGCCTTTAGTCCAAGAGTCCTGCAGGAGTGTAAGAACAAATTGATTCTCAGGGGTCTTTTAAAACCCCAGGATTCACCGGCCAAGAGCTCGCAGCCAGTGAAATCCCGTAAATTCACTAAGCCGTCGGCTCCAAGTTCGGATCTGTCTTTGGTTCAGGATTTACCTTCTACGTCGGTTCCGGATGGAACCGACAAGACAATCTCCCCGTCGGCTCCATCTGAGGTTTCTGAGCCATCGCGGAGCCACAAGAGGCTGAGGTCCCCTTCCCTAGAGTCGGCGCATTTGGCTCCTCGGTCTCCTTTACTTCAGAGCAAGCATAGTCACCGATCCTGTCACTCCTCTCGATCCTGTAGGCTGTCTGATCATGATGTGGAGAGAGTGGTCAGTAGGTTGCTAAAGTCGCAGGCACTAGCTAAATTGTTGTCCAGCCCTCCTCAACAGGTATCGGCTCCGCCCACTTCTCTTGATGTTCCTCCTCCAACTTCAGTGAGTTCGGAGCCGGAGTTCATTGGGGTTTGAATAGTGGAACCATCGGCTCTGATAACACTATCTCCTTCGGTTCCACTGTCTGCTCCGATTTCCCTCGGTGGTACCTTCCATCGAGGGATCTGGGCGCGGGTTCCTCGCCTGCTCGAGGGGCGAGTGGCATTGGACCCTTGTCCGACCCCGTACTCCCTCTCGGAGCTTTGGCGCAGGTGAGCTCGGCTCTAACATTGGCCTCAGAGCCGTCCCCCTCAGTGTGGAGAAAGATTCCTATTTCTTCAGAACCGGAGCTTTCTCTGCATCAGAGCAGGGATGCCTTTGATTTCATGCGGAGTGTGCTGTCCTCTGAGTCAGCTCCACTTTCAGCCCCATCGGCTCCGTCCCCGGTAGTGCCTTTGCCAACCTCTGCTCCTCCTCCAGACCCTAAGCGTAGGGAACTGATGCTCCAGGACACCCCATTGGGTGTTTCCTCCTCTTCTGAGGCCTCTCCTGATAACTCAGAGGAGCCCCCTTGGAAGAAAAAGTGTAAGAGGAAGCACATTGACTCCCCCGAGTCTGTCACTTCTGATACAGACTTAGATGATTCGGAAGGGTCCCCGAGATCCCCCTCTGAAGATGTTTCCTTCTCGGACATCCTAGAAATGCTTAAGCAGAGGGGGAACTGGAATCCCCTAGCCCCTACCGAGGATGAGTCTGTATTTCTGGATGCTTTTGGTTCTCGCCCTTCCACCTCCTGGGTGTCTCCGCCTTTTGATCCGCTTATAACAGTGGTGGCTTGAATGGCTTGGTCAGCTTCGGATTCAGTGGAACCAACTCCGCGGAGACCTGGTAAGTTCATTACAGCATCCCAGGATAAGCATTTCCTTTCAAAAGGTGTTCCTGTTGATGCCATGATGGTAGCAGCAGCCACCAAAAAAGAGTTAGCGGAGACCTCTTCGTCTGTACATCCCCCTAACAAGGAGTCTAGGACGATGGACAGATACGGGAAGTGAATGTTCGCTTCAGCGACCTTCTCTATGAGGTCACTGAACTACCTTTGTCATTTTACCCGACTTCAAAGGGATCTCCTTAAAGAGCTCGGAGATACCCTCCAAGATCCAACAGCTGAGGGAGCACAGGCCAAGGTAGCTTCCTAGCTAGCGACGCTTAATTTTGTTGTTAACTCCTCCATGAGGCTCATTTCCTATGCAGCCGATGGGGTGAGTAGAGCCGCAAGTACGGGTGTGGCCCTTAGGAGACATGCGTGGATGCGGTTGTGTAGCTTTGCGGAACCCTTTCAAGCGTCCTTCACCAACACTCCCTTTGATGGTTCCCTTCTTTTTGGACCACAGGTGAAAGACACTTTGACTAGGTGTGAGCAAGAAGGCAAGACTGTCTCTGCAGTGGGAGTCTGTTTTTCCACTCCCTCTAGACCTTACCCCAAGGGTCAGAAGAGTGGGATGATGTGGCTCCGTAAATCTCAGGGAGCCTTGCCTGACACACGTAGCGATTTTTCCTCCAGAGCAGAGGGGGAAACAATAATAATAGATGCCGCCCTCGTGGCAGAGGGAGTCTGCAGAACCAGGGCAACAGAGAATCTTTCTCTGATGAGCCCTTCCAGCATCCCTGAAGGGTTGCTAGGCTGCTTACCTCTGGAGGCAGTCGGGGGAAGACTTTCACTGTTACCCAAAAGCCTGGCAGACTTTAACACAAGACCAAATGGGTACAGTCCATTATATCCAGAGGTTACAAAATTCCCATCCATCAACCCCCCTTACAGTTAAGGAAGACCCTTCTAGATGTTCCACCCAATCTGAAGGTGCAAGCAGCAATAGAAGTTTCAAAACTGCTAGAAATAGAGTCATCCAGGAAGTCCTGGCAGACCAGCATGGATCCGGAACTTACTCAAGGTTCTTTTTAGTACCAAAAAAGACGGGACTGGAGACCGATTCTGGATCTCGGCAGACTAAACAGGTCTGTGCAAAGAACAAAGTTTTGGATGGTCATGCTATAGTCCATTCTACCCTTTCTGGGTCAGGACAATTGGATGTGCTCGATAGATCTTCAGGACGCGTACTACCATATCAAGATGGACAGGTGCTCCAGGAGATATCTTCGCTTCTGGCTGGGGGCCAGTCATTATCAGTTCAGAGCTCTGCCCTTTGGTCTCACCACAGCCCCCAGGGTGTTCACCAAGTGTATTGCAGTGGTCAAGGCTCACCTGAGACGTCAAGAATTCCAGGTGTTTCTGTATCTAGACTACTGACTCCTTACTGCTACCACCAGGCATCAACTCCTACAAGTGCTGGACTACACAATCACAGTCTGCTCCCAGCTAGGCATTACAATAAATTTCAAAAAATCTGCCTTGTTGCCCTGTCAATCTATCACTTAACATAGGAGCAGACTTAGACACAAGGGATATGTTTGCAAGGCTACCACTAGAAAGGGTGTCCGCAATTCGTCAGCAAGTTCAGATTCTGATGCAGAGCAAAAGGATCCAAGTCAGGTACGTCCTTCAAACTCTGGGTTCCATGGCAGCAGCCATTCTTCTAATCCCATTAGCGCGCTTTCATATGAGAATTCTTCAGTGGCTTCTGTTCATGCAGTGGTCTTTCTAAGAGCTACCCATGACTGACATGATCCTGATCACGGATGCATGCAAAAGACATCTTTCTTGGTGGATGGTCTCCCCGCTAATTACTCAGGGCAGACCATTCATTCAACCCCCTCCGGTAGCCACAGTGACGACAGATGCCTCCCTGATAGGGTGGGGGGCATTATCTGGGCAGGACAGTCCAAGGCACTTGGCAACCTCACGAGTACCATCTGCACATAAATGTCCTAGAAATGAGAGCCGTGCTCCTGGCGTTGCAAGCCCTTCAAAACTCTCTTCCTTCTGGGACCATTGCAAGTCAAACAGACAACATGTTAGTGGTGTGGTACATCAACAAGCAGGGCGGAACCTGATCATACCCCCTTTGTCGAGAAGCACTCAGACTTTGGCAGTGTGTGATTTCCTCCCAACGTTTTCTGATTGCGACGCATATCCCTGGGAGATTCAACTTCATAGCGGACAGGCTCAGCAGGGCTATCTTCATGCCTCACGAGTGGTCTCTGAATTAGGAAGTTGCGGATCTTATTTTCCGAAAATGGGGACAGCCTTGCTGCAATCTTTTTGCCACCCCCTTCAACAGCAAATGCAGCAACTACTTTTCCCTTCTTCTGCTTCCAGGTCACATACCCAGAGACGCTCTAGTCCACGATTGGCCTCAGGGACTTCTTTATGCTTTTCCTCCTTTTCCCCTGATACCGAAACTCATACAGAAAGCAAAATCATTGGGTTGCAAAATGATCCTCATTGCCCCCTACTGGCCTCGACAGATATGGTTCCCGTTCCTGCACCATTACCTTCTCGATCAGCCCTGTACTCTGGACCCAATTCCAGACTTCCTGGTTCATCAATCAGGCGGGTTGCATCAGTCCCTCAAAACTCTCCAGCTCACAGCTTGGTTGCTTCACTTCCAACCTTAGCCAGGCTTCCCAGCGTTTCCCCAGCAGTCCGTGAGATTATCATCTCTTCTCACAAGTCTACAATGAGGAAAACTTATGCTAGCAAATGGGAACATTTTTCCTGTAGGGCAAAGGCTAGGAATGTGGATTCCTTTTCAGCCCCAGTCCACGAAATTCTGGAATTCCTAGCACAACTATTTCACTCTGGGTCCACTTCTGCTATGATCACGGTACAATTGGCGGCCATTTCTAACTTTCATGTTGGTTTTTCGAATTCTAACATTATGTCTCATAAGCTCTGTAAAGCTTTTTTGAGAGGGATAACTCTTCTTAGGACTCCAGTGAGAGATCCCCTTCCTCCTTGGGACCTTAATTTAGTCCTAACTTCCTTAATTCTGCCCCCTTTTGAACCAACAGCGTCCTGCTCTATCAAGTTTCTGTCTTGGAAGGCACTCTTTCTGGTAGCTATTACCTCAGCCAGATGCATCTCCGAACTTCAGGCGCTATGTGTTCGTCCTCCCTACTTGGTTTTTCATAAGGACAAGGTTGCTCTGAGGACTAATCCTTTGTTTCTCCCCAAAGTCTGCTCAGAAAATAATTTGAACCAATCTATAGATCTTCCTGTGTTTTTCCCTAATTATACCAACAAGGCAGAGTACAAACTACACCAATTGGATGTTCATAGACAATTGCATTTTTACCTGCACAGAACTAAGAAAATTAGGAAGTCGGACCAACTATTCCTTTCTTATGCCTTGGGCAAACAAGATCTCCCAGTTTCCAAGGTAACCGTGTCTAGATGGTTGTCACGCACTATTACTTTCATTTATTAGCTAAGGAACAAAGAGTTACCTATTAAACCAAAAGGCCATTCTACTAGGGCCCTGGCCACCTCTGTAGCCTTCCAGTCTAGGTTGCCCATGGATTCTATTTGTGCAGCTGCCATGTGTGCAAACCGTCATACCTTTATTTCTCATTACAAGTTGGATATGGTCTCCAGGAGCAGAGCTGACTTTGGTTCCACTGTTCTGAAGAGTCTGTTCCACTGAGCCACCCAGGTTATTAGGTGCTAGGGACGCTGTCCCAACCAGCAAGAACGAAGGCGAGATAGACAACTTAACATAAAAAAGTTATGTGCCTACCATAATGTTCCATGTTAGTTGTCTTCATCTCGCCTTTCTTCTTGTGTCCCACCCTCTGTTCCCCTGTCCTCGTGGACCGAGAGGAGTTTCTATTTCACTGGCTGTCTGTTCTCTTGTTTTTTTCCTCTTTTGTTTTAGGGAATATGGCAGGTATAGTCAACTAATTATTTGACTGGTTTATTCTCTTGTTATGTCTGGAGTTAGCTATTTCAAACGAGATCTGGGTAGCTATCGCTAGGCATCATGGGATAAGGGGTAGCATTGAGCCAGTAAACAGCTCTTGAGCTATTGAAGATGGTCGAGTCGGAGCTGAGGATCAGCTCCGATCCCAATCAGCAAGAAGGAAGGCGAGATGAAGACAACTAACATGGAATGTTATGGTAGGTACATAACTTCTTTTTTTTTCTCGTCTCCCCCTTAGTGTGTGTGTGTGTGTGTGTGTGTGTGTGTGTGTGTGTGTGTGTTACCCTTCCCTTTACAGTTGGTAATTTCCACTGCCATTGTTGGTAGTTCCCTTCCCCTTCTCCTTTACTGTTAGGTAATCTTTCCTACCATTGCTGATGGTGCTTTCCTTTGTGGAGTGACTGTTTGTTGGTTTTCCCCTTTCCTTTTCTTTCTGTCTCTCCTGCATTTCTATTTAGGGCCATGGCAGCTAAATCTAAAAGCTCCACTACTTGATTTGAACCATGTAAAGAGTGTGGCAGAAAAATGCCAAACTCGGATGACCATGATTGTTGTGTGTATTGTTTGGGTGCACCCCACTTAATTATGGACAGTACAATCTGCCAGGGTTTCAGTAATAGAGCCCTGGTAGAACATAGAAATAAGCTTATTCTCAAAGGGCTTCTTAAAGCTTCTTTCAAAGAAGCCTTGTTCAAGGCCTACCAGTATCCTCCGGCCTCTGGTTTCAAAACTTCCTGTTCAGTGCCAACATCTCCCTTGGCACCAACCTTTGAAAAGCACAAGCATGCACCTGCAGGTTCCTCTTCAGAACCGAAATCTAAGGTTCCAAATTTTTCAGAATGGACTGAATCTTCATAGGTAGGTACTGGGCTATCGGCCCTGGGGCCTATACAAGCCCAGCCAAAAAGGTACCCTGGCTTTTGCCACCCAAGAAAATTATTTTCCTGTGCCACTGTCGAGCAGAGCCACAGAGGTGATCCCCGGGGTGAATTTCCTATTTCCCATCCAATCATCAAGATTTTTCTTGAAGAGTGCTAATGAGGAGATTTGTTTGCTATAGATAGGTAGTTTATTCCAGAGTATGGGAAGTCTCTGGGACAGGAATCTATCCCTCCGACATGTTCTGTTTATTGTGGTGACAAGGTTTAGGTCCCTGGAGCATGTAGCTCGGAGGGATTGGGATTTCTTTAAGTGGAGAATGTCCAACAGCTCTGGGTTTGACATAGCTTTGTATGCTAGGCAGAGATCACCTCTGAGTAGGCGATATGCGACGGAGTAAAGCTGGAGTTTTTTGAGACGGTCTCATGAGGGCATCTGTTTGAGGCCAGTAATCCTCTTTGTGAGGTATTTCTGCGGCCTTTCCAGTTGTTGTAGATATCTTGTGAGGTACATACCAAAAGGGGCATTGTACTCTATAGTGGGTCTAATGAGTGATGAGTAGAGGGGAACAATGACCACTTTTTTTCTGGATGAGAAACCTTTTGTGATGAGTTGTGCCACGTAGAAGGATTTCCTGACTACTGTGGCGATGTGATTATCAAAGGAGAGACAAATGTCCACCTGTGTCCCAAGGTCTCTTATCACACTTTCGGTGTTAAGTATACTACCGCCTGTGTTGTAGTTCATGGGTACAGAGTTTTTACCAAAGGGGATGACAATGTACTTTTTGGTATTGAGCTTGAGGCCATGGCT
>NC_056725.1:523703632-523726132 GCF_019279795.1 Protopterus annectens | reverse complement strand
CAGTCCATTTCCCATCATTCACCGTTTCTCTGTGCTATTAATGTAAAGCAACCATAAGACAAACACTATAGTATTAGACCTCCATCCTGTACATCATAGGAAACTGTAGGAGACTTCGGCAAGTAAAGGTGTCTGGTAGCCCAATAGTAACAGTAGTCTGTACACCTACACATATAAAAGAAACCTACACCTTTAAGACTTTATATTCAGTACCTGCAATATGGTGGACAGCATACATCACAGCCCCGGAGTGTTAGGCAATCTCTACCCTACCTCTAAATCGCAAAAGGGTAAGGATATCCTCATTATAAATGGTTATGTGTATAATCTTGAGAGGACTGTGCATAGCAAGAAGTACTGGTGTTGCAAATGTAAGCACGTCGGTAAATGTAAAGGCAGGACGGTAACAGTCAGATCATCAGTCAATCAGATGGTGAACAGCTCTGTAAGTTGGCGGCCCATAGTCACACTGGCAGCCCAGTGGAAGTTGAGAGGTACCTCGTATATCGAGCTCAAACAAAAAGCACTACTGTCCAGAGACACTCCATGCCTCATTGTGGATGATGTCATGGCGTCCACTTCACTAGATTATGTTGTCAGTTTGCCTACCCGCAAAGCCCTATTACAGCAAGTAAGTAGAGTATGCAGACAGCAGAGTAGACCCCAGACATTCCCTGATATCACTTTGGAGAATGTTGACCTTGCTATGTTCCTGCTAAAGGATGGCATGTTTATTGAGAAGCGAGTGGTAGATACAGCCACAGACATTACTGTGCTTTTGTTTACAACCGTTAGCAATTTGTATAATCTCAGCCATGCCACTATCTGGTTGATGGACGGCACTTTATTTTATAAGGGCATAATCTGCATATAGTTATACAGCATACATGGCCTGGTGAAATATGGGGGTACACTAAAACTGTTCCTTTAATTTTCTGCCTCATGTCTAAGAAGTCCTTAAAGACATATAACATTATGTGGCATTGTGTGTTTCTGTTGTTTGAGGAATACTGCTTTGAGACAAGTATATGATATGTCATGTGCAACTTTGAGATTGCAGCCATAAAGAGTCTAATGCTGAATGTTAGTCGTGTTACATGTAAAGGTTGCTTCTTTCATTTCGGCCAGAACATATAGAGGAAGGTACAGGCTTTGGGTTTGTCTCCACTGTATAACAGCTCACAGTCATTTCTGTTGGCAGTTAAGAGTCTGGCACTAGCTTTCCTGTCGGAGGAGGATGAGGTTGTATCAGCCTTTAATGCATTATGGGATCATTTTCCCATGGAAGGGAGGGAACTTAAGAAATACCATAGTGACTGGTATACACATGGAAAGGCTAGGAAGTTTAACACAAGAGGCACTGCATTCATTAGATCCCTGCTTCTCTTTCCGGTTGAGGTTTGGAATACATCTGCCCTGAATGCTTTGTGTCTGCCTAGAACACAAAACTGCATTGAGGCATGGCATAGGTGACTAAACTGCATCATGGGCTCTAGGGAAACTGATCTGGCTGTGCTTTTGACCACGTTAGCTAAAGAGCAGGATAGGGTTGAGGAACTGCATGTGTGTATGGCTGCAGGGTACCCTCCTTCCCCAAAGAAGCGGAAATTGCTACTATGGCAGTCACAACTTCAGTCTGTGATGCAAAACAAGCACAGCTATACTGCAGTTACCTTTCTAAAAGCTCTGGCAACCTTACTACAGCTGTAACACGGACAGATGTTTATCAACTGGTGTGCACTGTCTCATGTTTTGGATTGTTGTGCTTTGGTGTTTCACTTTTCTTTGCATACTTTATGTGGGTGCCTTATTTTACAGGTTTTGAATGGCAGTTATGTTGTAGAGGTGCTGTAACACAGTATGGGTTTGTAATTTGCTGTGCTTTTGCATTTCAGCATGTAACGGTTACGGGTAGATTGTGGGCCACATTCATATCATATAACATACGTAACATATCCAATGTTTTGGTTGCTTCACACTTCTGGGAGCAGTGGGATGTTATGTCTGCCAATGTGAATTCGACGTTTTGAGTGTCCGATGTTGTGGATGGTGTTTTCTGATGTTGTATTCTTCTCTGTTGTGACTAATAGATCTTTTGCAGCTCCAATGTTATGGTGTCGATGTTCTGCCACTCGTTATGATAACACAACGTTATCAAGTAGATTCTCATACACACACACACACACACACACACACACACACACACACACACATGCACACACACACACACACACACACGTATGCACATGTGTGTGTAAAATTAGCGTCATCATAAGCCCCATAATGTGGCATAGGTACCAACATTTACAACAGGTGTGTATATATGCATTTTATAGCTTAACTTTGTAAGAATTAATGGTCTTGATAAGCCTCCTGTGGCTGTAAAACAAGGTTTATCAATATCCTAGACTCTGAGGGCTATTCAGGCTATATGAAAGATTTTGACTTACTTAAGTCCTCACCTTCTAATATCTGTTCTTTTTAATCAATATTTAGATGTTTTATTTTTTGTTGATGCACAGAAATGATGGCCTGATTATGATGTAGGAGCTAGGCTTCAGGTCGACTCATTTTGTTCCAAGTACTTCCCTTAATTAGATGAGCAAGACTGAGATTATTTCTATGGCTCGTGCTATGGGAAGTTTAACTGTAAAGAAATACTGCACTGCAGATGAATCTTGTCAACAATAAATTGTGTTTCAAAGAAAAATGCCATAACTATTAAAACTGAAGTTGCAAGTCTGATAGAGCTCCTATTTAAGATTTAAGACTAGACGTACTAGAGAACCAGCGAGTTTTATGCAATCTGTTTGTTACTTATTCAACTTTTATTATCATTTACAGTGAGTGAAATTACTAGAAATAGTTCAGAGAAAAATCACCAAATGGATAACGCCATTAGCAGAGTGTGAGCATTCAAAGACTATGGAAAATGGGCCTGTGTAGCATTAACTACAGCCTTATTAGGGGTGAGATCTGCAAGACAAAATACTGAGACTGTTACTTGGGCTGTGGTTTTACATAACTACTAAAACTTTTAGGCACTGTAATACAGGAACTAAGCAATGCTAGAAAAGGGGACAACTTTGTCACTCAAATTGAACCTTTGTTATGATAACTGCAACTGACAACATTGAGCGATTTAAGAGCAATGTAGACACCCTGACAGATACCAAACAAGCTGCCATCGTACAGTATGCCAATGACTCCACCCTCCTCTGTAGTGCAACAAGACTTACAAAACTCCAGTCATCCAAGCACCCTTTTTCTCTATCAAGTCTTGGCTAACCAATGCAAGCCTATTCTTAAACCGTAAGAAAAACAAATTAATATTATTCACACTCAAACAATTCACTGCCCTGGAATACTCGAATAATATTACATCAGCCAATTACACTACCATAGAAAAGTAGCTCACACAAAACTACTAGGTAACTAGAGACAAACATCTAACATTTGACTAGCACATACAGCAAGTCATCAAAAAAAGGGACTCCTCTACTGATCAAACCCATAACTAATGTATGCAGTAAGGAAAACCATTGTCCAGTACTATCTCCTTCCAACACTCCCATATGCATCAGGCATATTTACACACTTGTAAAACGCACAGCAGACAAAGTCAGAGACATGCTACAGCAAAGTAATGAAATTCACTGCAAGACCTCTCCTTTAGGGCTCACCATTGTTTCACTTTAAAACAATTACAATAATTAGAACTACCACAACACATAATCTAAACTCAACTAGTTACATCCCTTAATTGTATCTATGACCCTGATAATTGCCTGTGCCTAAAAACATCCTTCAGTGGTATTCACAGTGCAGAGTGTTACGGTCCAGAGAAAAAATTCTTCTGGCCACCACAAAGTCAAGTAATGTCACAGGTGATGCTCTCTGTACCAGTTAGGTCACCAAACTTTAGAACAAGTTACCACTTCCTCTAAAACAAATATAAAAATTAAAAGGCTTCAAATCCAAATTAAAACAACACCTGACTTGGCTCCTGGCTGTACCTCACCAGGATAATGTGGTACTTACAAGCCACTACGGTGTCTATAAGACACCTGGTTTACGGACCCCTTAAGCACAAACCACAAGTGCCTTGCACAGCTGTGCAATCTCACCTCAGTTTCTTCACAAATGTCTCCCTTTTTCCTCCAGTTTCCCTACATTCCAACTTTTCCTTCTCATCTCTTCTCACTTTCCCACAATTTTCTCCTGTTTCCCCCACTCTTCCATCTTTTCTTCTAAGTTCTAACTATAAGATCAAGTTACTGTACCAAAATAAGGAAACTACACTCCTTCGCTCCTCAAAAACATCCAGTAAAGAGACCGGTAACACTGGAATAGCAGACTTTATTAATGAACTTAAGCTTCTTTGTGAGCTTTTCGTCAGTTTAAAATTCACCAACTTCCTCAGAAACACTGAAAGCATAAAAACAGAAACAACGTCACTTAAAACACCACTCACATAAATACCCTTTCATAATGATTAAAGCAATAAAACAAGTTAACGATGTATATTTCTAGCATTTTTATATGTTGTTAATTTGTTTTATTGCTTTAATCATTATGAAAGGGTATTTAAATGAGTGGTGTTTTAAGTGACGTATGCTTTCAGTGTTTCTGAGGAAGTTGATGAATTTTAAACTGAAAAAGCTCAAGCTTAAGTTCATTAATAAAGTCTGTTATTCCAGTGTTACCGGTCTCTTTACTGGATATTTTTGAGGAGCGAAGGAGTGTAGTTTCCTTATTTTGGTACAGAGTTTGTGCAAGTACTTGGTTCGTTTAAGATCAAGTTACATTATTTTAGTGTTGGATAAACTGAATGCCATTGTCAAAGATTTTTATATCGTCATCTTTCCTTATAATTCTTTGCATTAGACCATTAATCTGTGTTTTATTCTTAATGTAATGTTTATTAGAACTCTGTGTTAGACCATTATTTTTTTTTTGTTTCTATTTTCAGTGCAGTATTTTCCATATAACTCTGTGTAATAGAACATCACTGTATCTATTTTTATTTTCATTGTTTTGAGCTCTTCTCCCTGGGGCTCAGCTTGCTAAAAGTCTGGTACAATATCGAGAAGTCTGTGTTCAACAATCCAGGACACCAGGGTTCGATTAGCAACTCGGGAGACTGACGGAGTGACAGGGTGGGATGGGTGTGGCCATCCGGGGGGTGGGGGGTGGATAGCTTGTGGTCACCTCTGACTGATGATCTCCAGTGAAGACTGGAGATGTCACTGGGGGAGTGGTTAATTGGGTAGCAGTAGGCTTGTCTGAGCTACTGCAGAGGAGGGGCAATATGCCACATGCCTGCATTGTACATGCCTACCTTGTACCAGACCACAAGGTACAAAAATAGGGGAGGGGGAGAAACAAATGGTAGGCCAATAAGTAAGATCCCCTCTGGATAGAAGGTCAGACATACTGAGCCCCCATTGCCTTCAGTCTGTGACCAGCTCCAGCAATTACCGGAGTTAAGTGTGGGGTGGGGGTAAGGAGTAGCTGGCAAACCTTGTGCGGAAGGGGCACAAGGGCAGGGCCGGTAACCATGATGTGCGGGAGAGAGGAACAAAAAAAAAGGAGTCTGTATTCAAAAGTCCTAAAGCTAAGACCATAGGACTGCATGAACTTATGAACTTACGTCCCCTGAAAAGAGTAATCCTCATGATTAGGAAGATTAGTTTAATACTTTCCAAAGTGTCAAATTTCATTATATTGAAATTTGAGACGTAGATGGCTTTTACAAACATAATAGTCATGTTATGGTAAAAGTAAAAATAAGTGAACGTAAATGTAGTGTTTGATTCTGATAACAGAAGTTTAGGGGAAACTGTAAAAGTGATAGTAGAAGAGAGGAGACTAAAGATGAGGTCTGAAAGCCTTGATGAGAATAAAACAAATTGCAAAAGTGAAGATAATAGCTTAACCAGTAATTCAGATTTCAAATTTAAATTCAAATGTATTTAACTGCCTGTCACCTAAGCACTACTACATACTAAAAACAACAATAAATACAAAACAGACAAGTATAAACAAAAAATCATAGGACAATAAAGAGCTCAATGGAGAGGATTAAGCATAATTCCCAGAGGCCAGGTCAAATAGAAGAGTTCTGAGAGATTATTTCAAATGATTGAGAATTGAGGCTGACCTCATCCACTCGGGCAAGAGGTTCAAGAGACAGGGCGACTGGAAAGCAAAAGAGTGCTTAGCAGATGAATCTAGATGGAACCTCCAGCAGCTCAAGGGTGACAGAGTGAAGTGTATCAGCAGATTGATAGCAGACAAAAAGACCCCTGAGCTAAGGGGACCAAAGTTATGTTAGGCAAAAAGAACCCAAACTTTATAAATGTTATGCAACTTAACTGGTAGCCAGTGGAGACTCCACAGTAGTGGTGTAATATCTTGGCAGTGAGATACTCCAGAAAGTAACTGGGCTGCAAAATTCGGAGCTAGCAGATGGAGGTTAAGTTCCAAGTGTCTCAACCCCAGATAAAGCACTATAGTAGTACATCCGGGATGAGATCAGGGCATTTCCCACCAAAGGAACATCTGTTGAAGGAATTAAGTGTTTGATTAATGAGGCACTCATCCGATGGAAACATGCGGATTTAATAATGGCAGACACCTTGTCCCTAAGAGTGAGCTGATCATCAAATATCATCCCTAAGTACCTGCATGCAAATTCAAGTTTGTCACCAGTGCAGACAATGTACGGGTGAAAAAACAGAGCAGATGAATTTTAAAGGGTGATATGAATCTTGGGACTCTGGAGTTTCAATCAATTATTGACCATCCAGTTTTAGATGCATTTCAAGTCCGATGTAAGTTTGTCTAAGGTAGATGCAGAATCTTGAAATGAGGAGAGGTACAGATGCACGTTGTCAGCATACAATTACTAGTGTAGGTTGCTCTATAGAGTACAGGGATAACGCCTTGAATACACTGTGATGACTGTGCCCTGGCCCAGCAATCAAGGAGCCTCAATCCTCACCACTAACACCATGGAGGTCATCTCATAGAAGAGGAAATGCTAACTAATACACACAGTAAAGTACAATTTCCCTTTAAGCGCACACAGAGATCACAGTCAGTCTGGGCCTGGCTGCTCCCTTGCTCACCAGGTCTCCAATAACACTCCCCACTGGCACAGCTATAGGGTCCAGGTCTCAGCCTAACTTGGCAAGCTAAAACCTCCAGTACCCTCTCTGTCCAACCAGTGCTTCGTGTCCCTGCCAAGTAGCTGACACAACACACACACACACACACACACACACACACACACACACACACACACACACACACACACACACACACACACACACACACACACACTTTGAGATAAGTAAATATACAACTTCATAGACACTCCTGGGAAAGGCTGACACAGATTCTCCAACTGTGCCCCTTTACCCAGACTATACGGTAGTAATCACTGCCACCACCCAGTTAATATCAGCTACTAAAAGGCCCTTAAAAGGGTGTCCAATTATTACTGTGCAATATTATTATCCAATAGTAGTATGACTAACAGTCAAGGCTTACTTTAGAGTGGCCTGTTACAATAACCTCTATAAATCTGCAATATATTCTAGAACTTATCTCTATACAAAGCAGCCACAGGTAGAAGGTTTTAAAATATTTAATAATAAATGATTAAAACACAAGACAAAACTACTATACCACAGAGATATCTAAGAGTTCAGAGATCACACAGAAACTTAAAATAATACAGTAGGACAGGTCTGATTTAAAAGAAAAATACCTAATTAATCTTTAATAGCTTTAACTATTCCTACAAGAAATCATAGTGCTAGAAGCTTACACGTGAGCATACGCAGAGTGCTGGTAAGTTGGATATCAAGATCAAAATGCTCTATATCTCTCTCTGAGACACAGTTTATAAAACATCACTAACAAACATGTCTCTGAGTCCTCCCCAGATTACATCATTCTGAGTTAGTTTCCATTACACCACTTCTTTGACACTTAACCTGGAGTTCCCAGGCTAATAGAAACTGCATTATTTAGCAAGCTAACACCTGCACAGGAGAATACAACACTAAAAGGCATTTCACATATACACTCTAGCAATTAGTCCTTAGTTAACACAATAGACAGAATGTCTTCAGCCAGCCTGACCGGAACCAAGATCAAAGAATGTCATAAAATAATTTCAATTTCAAAAGATAAATTTGAAAGGCTTGACTTAGTTTTTCTTTACAGCAAGGGGGCAATGTTGTAACAATCCTGAAGTTCACAATTTACAGTGTTTTCTTTCATTTAAAAACTCAAGCCTGTATTTTACATTTATTTACAAATGCCAGAATTATATATCAAATTCTATTTGACTAGGCTGGCAGCCTTTGCCCATCTCTCCCCAGTCATCACATAAACCACTATGGAATACAGGGATAAAGCCTTGAATCCATTGCAGGTGACAGAGCTGCATTAGTACCAGCTTGCTATGCTGGGAGAGGGAAGGAAGGCAGCTCTGGCTCACCACATGGGTGAAAACTACTGGAAGCACTAGATAGTCACTTAATGAAGTTTCATTCCAGCAAAGCCCATGGTAACATACTGCATTTGTACATTGCAACAGAGGGGAAACTGGCATGTGGAAGCATAACTCCGCTTAGGATTCAGCATCAGCAAGCTCAGAGGAGTTGCTGTATGGGAGAGGGTAGACTACTCCAGGCATCAGCAAGCTGGCCCACTCCCTACCACCTGAATCTTGCTGAGGAATGGAGGGCGGATTGGGGTTCCTGGGCAAGAGCAAATGGGTCACAAGGCTCTCACCTAGCCTGGGAATACCCGGCTCCCATTTTGCCATAACAAGGGGCCCAGCTGGGTAAAAATAGAGTAGCCATCAGGCATGGTCCTGGGGAGAAAGGAAAAAAAAAACAGTAATGATGTAAACCTCTCCTTCCAGTCAAGCCCAAATGACAGAATATAAGTGATGAAAGGCAACAGACCGAAAATTGAATCCCGAGGTAAAGAGGGAAGGAAGAAGTGGAAATAACTCCCAACACAGCCTTCTGAGTTTAAACAGTAAGTCAGGAGTCAAAACCATTGTTGGACGACAACAGAGATACAAAATTAACAACTCAAATTGTCCAAAAGGATTTCACTATCAACCATGTCAAATGATGATGTGAGATCTAAAAGGACCAGGATCAAATAATAGTTCCTTGCCACAGGGAAGTCACTAAACACCCTAACAAGGGCATTCTCAGTGATGTGGTTAGACTTAAAACCAGACTAGAATTAGTCACAGAGTTGAATAGTGCTCAGGTAAGAATCCAGTTGCACATACACAACCTCTTCAAGAGCCATAATAAGAAACAGGAACTTTGAGTCTGAACTGTACTTATTAAGATTATCAGAATCTAAGCCTGCATTCTTAAGAACAGAAGTAGCAATGGCTTCCTGTAGTACTGCTGGGAAACACTATTCAAAACAGACAGCAGAGAATTCTGGTAAAGAACTGCAGCCAACAAGTGCAAGCAAGATACTACAAGCTTGATGGGACAAGGGCCCAGTTCATACTTGACTAAATGCACACACGGGAAATTATACTCAGAAACTTATTGTAATTAGGAATGTTTAGCTCATACCAAGAACAAGACAGAGAACCCTCATCTAGACTGCTCCATCCCTCAGTCAATACACCAAGACCAGCATTACATCTGATGAATTCAAACGTATTGGTGAAGTACTGGTGTTAGGTACACACTCTTCAACTGAAAAAGGCCTTCCAATTGCAAGGGAAATTGGACTGCACACCTTACCCACCACCCAGAAGTATGCTGGCAGACAGTTCACTGCTGCTGGGATTTCATGGGTAAAATAATAAACTTTTTCTGGGTACCCTTAGCCTGATAAATGGAAGAGTCCTCATCTGGAAGAAGCCTGTCTTCTAGCAGGTTGTTGCAGTATTAGTTGCATGTTAACCTTCATCCACTCCTTCTTAGAGCATGGAGCTCAAGCTCATACCATGGTTCATGTGATACAAGATGGATAGGACTTATTAACACTTGGTTTGTAAAAGTTAATAGAGACAGATGAGACTTTTTTACAGAGTCAAAGCTAGGTCACTCAGTGCTCTGGGCAGTCTGTATAATGATGTCCTCCTCAACCTGAAGTTAAAGAGCAAAAAATGGTCTTCCAAATTTGAAAACAAAAAATGCTAATAATTAATTTGGCAATACTTAATTGTTGCCATTTGGGCATGAGTGTGGTACTGCAGCAGCTTTATTGAATCCCAGTACTGTACTCACTCCCCTTATCAGCAACTATTAAAATAGCTGATAATGCTCCCCTAACAGCTTGCACCCTTGGTAGCTGCTCCTTTTGTCCCACCCTGGAGTACTGCCTTATTATAAACTTTAACAGCCTCATCAAGGTTTTCAGCACAGAAATCCAGATTCATGATTATTGGCAGAATGTTTTTGTTAAACTGTCAAAAACATGAAAAAAAATCACTGAAAGCTACTTTCAGCAAACTGTATTTTAAGCTTTTTTGCAGGGGTCAAGCATCATATAAATTATATATACCAACTCCAAAATTGCACAACAATGGAGAAAGGGCAACACCACTTACTGTATAAAAGTGACTTTCAGCGATAAAACTGTCACGCTCTTGTCAATCGAAAACCATCATTCACCAAAAACACATAGTCCCTAAAATCCTGAAAATGGTAATGTAAGGTAGAAGTCAATGAATCAGATGTCAAACAACTCAGACTTCTACACATCATCAATAGACCCTGATCCACCTGAGGCATATTTTACCTCCACCAAATGGGATAGGTTAATTTATTCTGAGAAATGGAAACTGGCTACGCTTAAAATGGCCCACTAAGGTAGCTAGCCACCTAATACTTACCTAAGAGCCTTTAACCTATAATAACTACCTATGAACATACAATTGCCCTTTGTAAATAGAGCAACCACTCCTTTAGATTTATTGTCTGGGGAATTACTTATCAAATATTTAAAGAGCTTCTTGTTTTAAAGTATTAAATGCTTTGAAATTATTAAGTGAAATTCTTGCAGGCTGATAATATCTGCTGAATGTAACTGAATCAACTTTATCAACTTAGTTCTTTTAATTGGGAGGTTTAAACAATTTATATTAAGTGATAAATATTCATATGCTCCTAAGGAGTATCAGTACAATACTATCATATGTAACAAATGTCAAACACAGAAAACATAACTTTATCATTTCTCAATAACTGATAATACAGTCAATACAATTAACCCAATCTGTCAAGAGACTCCATCTCCCCGAAAAAAGAAGTATAGTCCATTGTGAAGATCTTGATTGGAGTTTCCCAATCCTACTGGGGGTTATGGCAAAACATTTAGTACAGGAAGCTCTGTTCATGCTACCTCAACTGAAGGATATGACAAGGATAAATTCTTATATTTAACCTTTAAAACAGCATGAAACTGAAATCTTGATGGAATTCCCTTTGTCCATAATTGTTTAATAAATTAATAAATGACATTCTTTTTGTATCGCAAATCTTGAAAAAAATCATAATTGAAGTCGGACTGAATATAAGGTTTCTTGCTTTTTTGCACTGCAGAAAAATTATGCTTCTATCCAGAAATGAGAAAATCTAACAATCACAGCCTGATTAATACCAGCCTTGGGTGAAAGACCAATATGATGCATGATGTTTGGTATAATAGAGAAAATATCAGGAATGTTTACGTTTCTGGCAAGAGCTGCAAAAATCTCTTTTATGCTTGTCAACATTGGCTTGGTATTATCTAATTCTTCTGGAATGCCTATAAATATCAAATTCACACTCTTTGCTCTCCTATCTAACTGTAAAAGTCTGTCCTGAACAGATGTAACAGACTCTTTGAGCATTCTGTAAAATTGCATTGTGACAAGCTTCACCTCAAATTTTTAAAAAGTAAAGCGGTAATCTTTCACAGTCCACAAAAACTTTAAGGTTTACTAAACTTACTGCACCACTCACCTGCAATAACCAAAACAGTGATAGCGTATCATCTTCATATACTTAGGCTCAGCTATTGATTCATCACTAAATATATCAACTCACATCAATAACATAATAGCAAAATAAATTCAATCCTTTACGGCTATTGCAAAAATCTCTTGTTACATCATCCCAACGGTAGAGCAGTATCAGCAAATAAATTATGCAACATTAGTTAAAATATAGACTTAGAAATTATTTCACTAGAATTGGCCACTTCAGACTTTTCTCATCACATACAGAATGCCTCTCTTTCACTCTTAAGTGAGCAGACTGGTTTACAGCACAACTAAGAACAAATTTCTTACTACTTATACTTACTTCTTCTTCTGTCTTTCGGTTAGTGGTCGCCACAGTGGAACTCCGGTCCGCTAATGATTGGCAGTAGATTTTTACGTGCTGGCTTGCCGGGCCTAACGCACAACCTTCAATGAAAGAATGCCCATTCACGCATGTCGACACACAGAAGACGCTCTGAGAATCGAACGTGCAACGTCTAACTGTGAGGCGACAATGCTACTGCAGCACCACCACTTGTCCTATGTTAAAAATACAATAGTGATTCATAGGCCTAAAATAACTGGGTATCCACTAGACATACATTATCCATTCCATACTCTGGAATTTGGGATGAACTGCCAAATGACACTGGAAACTGACATCCAGTTAAAGAAGTCAGGAATTGTTAAAATATCTAGAGAAAAAGCAGAGTGTTTTACTTCAAAGAACTTGCAATAACCTAAAAAAAACTAAACAACACTGTCTCCTTGCTCACTTCACAGTATTTTTTCAAGCCTTAAACTGTGAAATATATTCTCACATTGCATATATAATGTACAAAAAAGTGCAACGTGTTTCATTTCTGCTTTTTTAAATGCTTCACTCTTGTTTTCCTTTGTACAGATCTTGAGAATGAGATAAACTAATCTGGGATTTTCAGTATTTATATTGCCAGGTCCCAGACTGAATAGGTCCATTTGGGGGTGGGGGCGGGTTCCACTACACAGGTTGACAAGCTCCACAAGTAAGTAAATAGATAAATATACTGTATAAATTGAAAGACTCCAACCAAAACCTCTCTTGTCATTGGGAATTGTTTCAAGACTGTGGGACACTGTCACCGAGGACAAACTGCTCAAAGCAAGATATGGCCTACAAACCCCTTCCACCCTATGCGCCACATACAGTCCAGTATAATTTAATAGTTTCAGCCTCACCTAAATATTGTTTAGCAAGCCAAAAAGTTGAAGTTTAAAGTTTACATAATTTCCTAAAAGGGTTTCAACCATCTTCTTCTGCATGCCTCTAAAGGTATCCCTGGTTATTTTACCCACAGATTATACTGTACAGCAGGAAAAGCTGTATCACAGTTAGAACTGGGAGGCTAACCCATGTATAATATGCTGGATTTTATAATGTTAATGTTTAAAATCAAAATGAGAGAAACCCCTGATAAAGGAATAACAACTTAGTGAAACAACCAGATATGGGATTTGGAAAGATAACTAGCATATCACTGTCATAAATCCTGTTACATTGTTTTCAGCCACCCATTTAGCTCCACAAATATGTAAATAGGTTTGATTCTGGCTAGCAAAGGTCTCCATAGCAAAGTTTAATAGGATCAGGGGAAATGGGGCATATTTTTGGATACCACATTGTTGTGATATATCAGAATTCCAAGGGCTCACACATATGAAAGCATAACAGTCTTCATATAAAGAACCGATGCCTTGGCTCATCCAAGAAAGAATGGAATTCTTCCAGCACCATTAATAAAGAGTCTTATGACAACCTGTCAGTGGTTCTCTTTGTATAAAACAGAATTACAAAAACAAGGCTCTAAATGTCACTAAAAAACACTATAAACCAAATAAAGCCCTCTTGGGTTTGCCTCCTTTGGCTGCTCCTGCACCACTCTGTCATTTTTTTTTGGTTCTCTGTATAAATGTTGATTACCAGTTATGGGATGTTCTTCTTAATTATCTTTTCAAAATGCAAATGGGTCCCCTGATAAAATCTTAATGTTGTCTACATGTCATAAACCTGGATTGTCAGGGTGAGTCAGTGAACCAAACAGCTCTTTCAACTATCTCACCCACAGGGCCTTAAAGATGCATTGTTCATGTTCAAAGTCAAGATGGATCAATAACCTAATTGATCTTTGGCAATGTTCTTGGCAAAATGGGCAAATATTGTTTTGTGGGGGGAAGACAAACATTTGACAGCACTAATAGAACAATTATGATCCAAATGGAAGCAGAGTGTCAGAAAATGCTACTATTGTTAGTGGGTCTTGAAAGAGAGGAAGCACTGGGTAAATCAACTGGGATTTCATGATTAGGGAAATGGTGGCATTTGCATTTCCTGGCAGAATAACATGGTTAGTAAGCAGACTATATGCAGGGTCAGAGGCGTGAATTAAGGCCGGTGGGTCCCCATCTTACAAGGAGAGTTTGAACAGAAGAATCAGTCAGACATATCCTTATTACTCCTTGTTATTTGATTTATATTTAGAGCCATTACTAAAGAAAATAAGTGACTACAAATTCAAGGATATAAGTGGTATGCTTATCAAGAAAAGTTAGCTTCATTTGCAGATATTATTTTGTACTTAGTATGTCTAGAAAAGGAACATTTTGAGACAGTTTCAAGTTTTTTCAGGATCTAAAATAAATGACAATAAAACAAAGGCTATAGCAGAAAACTATATACCCAGGCATGAATTGGTTCAGCAATACCCATATTTATGAGGACATGATAAGATGAAGTATTTAGGCGTATTGATTAAAAATAATGTTATTAGGACAGATAAGGAAATGTGGGAAGAAACTAAAAAAAGATAATACAAAAAAATGAGAATACGGACGCTTTTGATCATGTGTATGGATATTAAGAAACAGGAATGGAAAATGTTTTTAGTCTCTTCAGTTTTATTTACAGGACAGGAGTGTTTTTATTACCAAAAGAAGAAATTGCAGATAATAAAGAGTAGAAATAATTTATTCAGCAGGGAAGAGGGAAAGAGTTAAATGGCACAAGTTTATTCTCCCCATTGAACAAGGGAGTTGAGGATTACCTGATTTGAAGAGATACTTTAGAGCGATGCTATGAAGTATTAAGTGAAAGACCTGCTTTGGTAGAGTTTTTATTTGAATTTAGAACAGAAGCTGCTATTAAAAAAGGGATAATTAGTAGGGCATATAAAATATTGCATGATAAATATAGGAATTCATCAGAGGAGGTTAGAACAGATTTGGGAAAAAAGAATGTAAATGTAATTTACCAAGGAACAATGGGAAGACATCTGTATGGCTCCCAACTAAGCAACAAAGTCCAGGAGTTTTAGGATTTTTTAGTGGAAGTGTTTGTATATTTTTATACCCCAAGCAGACTTCAGAGAATTTTTCCTCTGGTAGATATTACACTTTGGAAGTGTGATGGGAAAGGCAGAGATAACTGGGAAAAGGTTTTTCATTTGGGAATGTAATAAATGGGCAGATTAAAAAAAATCCCTATAGAGTACATTGTCAGAAATGTTGGGAGAACAAAATGTAATAATTAAATAAATTATTATTTTGAGCTGTGATACAGGATATGAATTGTCTAGACATAGTAAGACCTTTCAAGTTTAATCCTAGTGGCTGCCAAAAAAGCAATAACTAAAAAACGGAAATCAAAATTAACTGTAATTGAAGCAGATAATGTTATACAGGAGATAAAGGAACTGGAGGTAGAAGCATTAGAAAAGGGGACAAGCAAATTACATAGAAATAAATGAAATTTGTGGGAACAATACATGCAGAATAATGTTCAGAAGGAAGGATAAGGCTTCAAAGATGGCAGGAATTGAAAACGGTATGTAAAGTTGTGGCAGATGCAAACTGTCAAAAAGAAAACATGTGTAATGCATGGAAATAACTGAAAATGTTAATGTAGTTTGTTTTCTCCTGTTATTGTATTTGGCCGCGTGCAATGATTCAATATATCTGTTAAAAAATACCCTAACAGATCTTTTGAATTTCTGTTAGATTTACAGGTCACTTTGATTATTAAAACTCTCCTAGAGTCTGGGGGACTCATCTCAGAGTAGTGGAGGTGAATGCTACAGATGTTTTTCATTAAGGATATGAGGGAATAAATTATACATTTTTGACAAGTAAGCATCCCATGCCTGCCACCCTACCCAACTCAAAACTGCAGTAGCCACACCCACTAGGAGTTTATTTAAGCTGAACAATTGCACTAGAACCAAACTCTGCATGTCTGAAAGGATATGAGGGAATAAATTATACATTTTTGACAAGTAAGCATCCCATGCCTGCCACCCTACCCAACTCAAAACTGCAGTAGCCACACCCACTAGGAGTTTATTTAAGCTGAACAATTGCACTAGAACCAAACTCTGCATGTCTGAAAGTAGGGCACAGCACATTCACCAGGAAGGGTTCCAAACAGCTCACATTAAAAGTTTTTTCTGTTAAGTCAAAAATAACAATACCCTAAACAGACAGCTTGGTTTGTACTAGTGTCCCTCAAAGAAATGAAAGCAAAGTACCTAGCACAGTGACAAATCTAGAAAAAGCTAGTTTATCATTTGTAATAGCAGGACTAAGGTCACCAGGCAATAGGATCATTCAGCAACTTAAAACTTTGCCAGGCTGCTGACTGCTTTCCCATATCCCACAATGCACTATTATACCAAGTCTCTCTAGATCTTTGGTGTGATACATGAAAGTGCCTAATATTATTAAAGAGAAAGAAGAAGGAAATACTCCAGACCAACTATGGCAGTACTGGGAAAAGATGGGTGAGTATGTTACAGATGATGGACCTGCTCTTCCATAGCTATTGCTTTGTTGTTATGGTAAATACATACCTTTTGTATCTGGTAAGAGGAAGACCATTCTCCATAACAGGAAGACAGAGTCTCAGGCAAATTCTCTGAGAAAGAACTTCTTACGGGAACATAGCCGGGAAGTAAGACTTGGACCTTTATATCACCTCTAGCTTACAGTGGCTTGTAAAGGTGTTCAGAGCAGACCAAATAGCTGCTGCACAAGTATCATACAGAGCTGTGTTTTGCTAAAAAAAAGTGGAAGTTGTATTTGATCTAGTTGGGTGAATGTCTGCTACCAGATGAAGAGGCTTATTATATTTGTAGTACATGGAGTACATGGAGTGTACTGAATATACTCTGAAACTAGAAAAAAAGACAACCGTGGTACGTACCTTTCTGATGTGAAAAAGGGGCATAACAAATTGTATAATACATGGAGTGCCACAATTACATTCTGTACTTGTGAAAATGACATCTTCGCTAAGCATCTTTGTGATATAAGAAAGATGCTTAATAACATTTTGTTGAGCACCTTTCAGACTTACAATAGATCATAACAGCTATCAGTGCTGTTCAACACAGAACAGTGAAGAGAAGCCAAAACAGCTTTAAAAGCAGTTAAACACTTCACTATTACATGCTTCATTCTGCCTTGTGTAACATAACAGTTTCAAGAGTCAGTCATTCCTCAGAGGAACACTTAGCTTTTGGCTGCTTTCTCTGTGGGCAAAGCCATAAAATACTTTGTGCTACTACACATTTTCCCTATATCCCTCAGTACATCAGAGTTGCTAAAGTTCCATTATTTAGTTGTGTGTTCTTGACAAGGATGTCAATATTCATCTCTACAGCTTTGCTTCACTTCATTCTCGTGAATTTGCTGACGTTCGTTTCTCAAACACAAGACTACCTGGTTATGACCAGAGACTTGATTGGAATCCTCTATATTATGGCAAAACTGTATAGTCAGTAACCATCTTGCTAAAACAATTCTGGAAAACGTCTGCTAAAGCCTTGTCTTGGAAGAGGAGACAAATAATAGTCATTGTCTTTCAGTGTTAAACTTCAGCTGATGTCACACATTTTTATACAATGGTGGACATTCTCCCTGGTTAATACATGCTGAAAATAACACTAGAAGATGACGAGTTAAGATTAGTCTCAGTGGCTACTTTTGGCATAGAGAAAGGATTAGTGCAGAGTATGACCTTGCGGTTGTGAAATATCAGATATGAAGGATCAGCATACCTCTTGATTGTCCAGATTTTCGCAGAATGCCCAGACTTTTGCCTCATATCTTTGATTTGTTCCTCGTAAAATTTGCTGTTTCAGGCAAATCTCGGAGGATAAATGATGACATGTATTAGTTAGAGTTTTTCAGACTTCATTCATATCCTACAGAAAATGCATGCTAACATAAATCCTGGTATTTTAGCAACTTTATAAATTTATAAGAGCAATATCTAAAATCTGTCCCTATTTGGGGCTTTTTTTCCATCGATTACTTTAGGCTTTGCCCAGATTCCTTGCGTTAATAAGTCGAGAGGTATCATCAATCAGATTGTATGCTGACCATAAAATACCCCTACGTTTTTTCTTGTAATGGAAACAGCAGTTCCTTTTTCACTTTGTTTTTGCAGGGCGCCCCCCTCCACTTGGATATACCAACTCCAGCTGACACACGACCCAGTGCTTGCCATTACCACCAGCCAGAAGAGTGTCCGTTAAATCTTCCCTAAAAGGAAGGGTATATTTTGAAATTGGCATGCTATGTAAATTATCCACTGTCATCATGAACATGTTGCAAATACTGCTCATCTACATTCCTTGTATGCATGATGTCAGTGGCTAATATATGCATGGCATGCCAATCCTGCCTGACTTCATATTTAGGTTTGTTCGTCAATCATCCTGGCCGCGCCCTCTCCTGCACGCAACTGAATGTGAGCCAGTACACTACAATAAATGTTTCCCAAGATAGGTGTTTAAGTTATATGAAGCTGTACGTTTGTGAAGAGAAGCAGCAATGCCAGCTTCTCCAACATAAAGTACACATTTACGGTAGAAAAGGATTTCATACTCTCTTTCCTGCAAACAGATTCGGTGTTGGCAGTTAAAAAAATTCCTTCAGCTTGAGGATAAGTTCTCCGTTTAGCTTCTCCAGTCTAACAACAACACTCATTCGCAGAACTCACTACATCAACGATTTCAGTTTAAACAACCCAACTAGCTGTAGTAATAAGGTGAAATTGGAAATGATTTCTTAGTACAGTCGATCTGCAGGCTCGTAGTGTATTTATCGTTGCCTAACATAACGTACTATATATGTCTGAAAAATCTTTCGCATTTGTCCCTAGTAGGATGCCATACGCACAGGAAACCCAAAGGCAGCTTGACTTAATACATTATTTACTTGTTTAACATACACGAGGCGTGGCTAAATATTAGGATAGCTGTTTCTGTTTTGAACTACGCGTCCTGGGTCAGAAATTACAGACTACCTTTACGTAAAGGTATGTTGCACGTTTTTATTTGAAAAGGGAAAAATAGTGGTCAAATAATTTCGGGAACACGCGCTACAGCACCGAGGACACGAGTGCCATTTAGGGTTACCACCTGTCCCACTTTGCGCAGTTGTGTCCTGACAAAAAATTAAAAAATGGCAAATGTCCTGAGATTTTAGGATAACATTATTTTCTATATTTTACGTAATAGTTGCATGAAACAGTTATTCTGTATCTAAAATACCTAAATGTTACAAGAAACAGACTAAGCAACTAAAATGCTACAAGAATAAGATTTTATTTAGGCAAACACGTTAGGTTCTATCCTTTGTACGGACCGTGGGTATGTGTCTGCCTGTAAAATCTGATGTTTGTCCCGAAAATGTTCCACTTTGGCCATTTGAAAAGGTGGCAACCCTAGTGCCAGTTGTATTGGCCTTTAAGTTAGAATAGCTTTGCCTTTTTATGCTGTGAGTTCTAACTTCAAGAATGAGACTTTGATTATGTAGATTACAAAAAAGAAACTAAACTGCAAGCGATTTAACAAAGATAATCACTATTAAGCTGACTGTTGGGAGTGTTTTAAAAAATATGCACACTATTAGTTTGTGCTTTCACATGGTTGTGACTGATTGGACAGTTCATTTGTAGTATTTGTGGACTGTAGAGCCATGCTTTATTTTTTTTATTTTTTTTTTTTTTTTTAACATTTGTTGACCGGGAATGTCCGACTAGGTTCCATAGAGCCTGTTTTCAGCGGAGGCCCGGGGAGAAATGCTCCAGATGCATGTCTTTGGAATGTGGGAGGAAACCGGAGTACCCGGAGGAAACCCACGCGAACCCAGGGAGAACATGCAAACTCCACACAGAAGGCACCCCAGCCAAGAATCGAACCGGAGAACCTCTTGCTGTGAGGTGACAATGTTAACCACTGCACCACTGTGTTTAGGGTAGGGAGATATTTTTGCTTTCTTGTGTGTTGCTTATAGAACAACATATCCTGCTAGGTTTCTTGCTTGAAACTGCTATAAGCAGCTGAATAATTTCCATTTTAAGTCCCAAGTGAGTTGACTAGTACTTCACTGGTTATGTGCTAACACTGTAGATTGTTAAAAACTAAATAGATTTGTTAAATGCATCTTTCTGCATTAAACTAAAAGAAGAGGCTGAAACATTAAGTGCATACTGAGTTGCTAAGGGTTGTTGTTCATAGGTAAGTACTAGGCTATCTGCCCGAGGGCATCTGTAAGCT
Source organism: Protopterus annectens (assembly GCF_019279795.1). NCBI lineage: Eukaryota > Metazoa > Chordata > Ceratodontiformes > Protopteridae > Protopterus > Protopterus annectens. The sequence continues at coordinate 523,705,504 of NC_056725.1, read as the reverse complement.
TAGCCAGAATGTGCTGGCTTTCACCGCCCTCTTAGATTAGTTCCCTGTACCTCTGTCCAGCAGAGCCATTAATTCCCTGTGCCTCTGTCCAGCAGAGCCACTGCAGTGATCCCCGGGGTAAACTTTCTGTTTCCCATCTACTCATCAAGGTTTCTCTTAGTGAGAGGCTCTGCCTAATGTATATTGGAATCCTGTTCCAAAGCATGGGGAGTCTCTGGGACAGGAATCTATCCCTCCAGCACGTCCTATTTATCGTTGTTATAGTGTTAGGTAGGACATGTGTACGTTAGTATGTCATTGCTTTAATCCTGCAGACTTTTGGTCTCTACTCTTGTGTGCGGTCACCGTGTTTTTACTTTGTTGCAAGTATGTTTCTAGTTATGGTTTCTTGGTTTCTGAATCTTGTAGTTTGTTGCAAATCTATTTCTAGCTATGGTTTCTTGGTTTCTGAATTTTGCAGTTTCTTGCTATGTTGTTTAATAGCTGTTGGATATATTCAGTAGTACTAAATCTGCTTGAATACTACTGGCTGCTAGCATTTAGAAATATCAGTTGTGTTAAGTAAATAAAATTATTAGACTATAACAATGTTTTCTAAGTTAATGTACTATTTTGAAACCGGTAAATATGCTTGATTCTCCCAACCCCTGCAACTACATCTCAAAAGATGGCATGAGGGGAAAGCAAAAATGCAAAAGACTAACTCAAAAGGACCCAGTACTCCAAAAGCTTGAACTCACAGGAACAAATCTTAGTCTAAGTAAGCAGCACACATTTTAAGGCTTTTGGTATAAGGAGCCTCCTCACAGTAAAATGGCCTATTTGTCCCTTATCACAGAGACAAGGAATGTCAGTGGGGGACAGCCAACAGCCATGGTTCTAGATTTTTACCGTTTTGTGGCCTTGTCTCCTCACAGTCGCTCAGCAAAGTGCTGTGCTGGGAAAAGCCATCATTTGACATTAGAGTACATCCTGCCCTCTCTTCTGCAGTGGGTCTTCCCTCTAACCATCCTTGCCACTCCCCTTGAAACATGGGTTTGCTGGGCCTCCACCAGGAAAGTCAAACCTATTCTTCGTGCTCCCAGTTGAATGTAACCCTCCCTACTCCTGGGGTCTTGAGGATTTTTTTTTTATTCTAGCAAAATTGATTTCTGAGATGATATGGGATACATAGGACAGCATTTTTTTTTTTTGTGTACTGATAGTTTAATACTTTCATCTTAAGCAGTCTCCCGTTCAGACTGGCCTTTTTACCCGTACTATAGTTTTTAATCAATCTATCTTAACCAATAAACTAGCAGCTTAATCGTTACCAAAGCTGAAAATGAAGCTTTTAAAACTTAATTCTTTGGATCTAATTTTTTCAAGTTGCATGCAGTGCTGCTTGTACTTTGCAGATATTGTACTTGTTCAAATTGTTCCAGCTTTTTCAGCCTGAATATTAAAATTGTTCCAACTTTTCGTAAGATATATTTTCAGACTGAATAACTGTAAAATCCTAACTGCAGAATCAGTCCCTCCATATCAAGCCGAAGACATAGGCCAGCTAGGCAAACACCTAGAGCAGGGGCACTTTTCTGCTATTTATTTTTTTGTAGTAAAAAGTAAATAGCAAAAATGCTCCCCTGCTGGAGGGAGCAGTGAGAGAGGTACCTAGGGTAGAAGTCCTGTAGTTTCTGTATTTCTGTTTTTTTGTCCTCCTCCTGCCCATGACCTCACATATACACACACACACACACCATTGCCAATCTTTTCTTTCCATCCTTCCACCATGTCCCACCAATCTGAGTCACATACACATTTATCTATCTATATATCTATCTATCTATCTATCTATATATATATATATATATATATATACACCCCCTATAC
>NC_056725.1:523525452-523703132 GCF_019279795.1 Protopterus annectens | reverse complement strand
ATACAACTCATCATACGCCTTATCCTTAGCCTTCGCCACCTCTCTCTTTGCCATGCACCTCATCTCCTTATACTCTTGTCTACTTTCTTCATCTCTCTGACAATCCCACTTCTTCTTTGCCAACCTCTTTCTCTGTATACTCTCCTGTACTTCTTCATTCCACCACCAGGTCTCCTTGTCCTCCTTCCTCTTTCCAGATGTCACACCAAGCACTTTTCTAGCTCTCTCTCTTACTAGCTCTGCTGTAGTTACCCAGCTATTTGGTAACTCTTCACTGCCACCCAGTGCCTGTCTTAACTCTTCCCTGAACATCACCTCACAATTACCATTTTTCAATTTCCACCATTTGATCCTTGGTGCTGTCCTCACACTCATCCTCCTCTTCTTGATCAACAGTGTCATAATTATACCCCCCAAAAAAACAGTAAACAACTAAAAAAAAACGGGTACTCCGGTTTCCTCCCACATTCCAAAGACATGCATCTGGAGCATTTCTCCCCAGGCCTCCGCTGAAAGCAGGCTCTGTGGAACCTAGTCAGACATTCCCGGTCAACAAATGATAAATAAATAAAAATAAAAATAAAAAAATACACATATGCACATAACCCAACCATACATCTAAAGAAAAAAAAAACAGTAAACATTTTAAAACATATGCACTTACCTTAACCCGCACCCTAACCCTAAGGTCAGTAACTCTTGCACATTTACATAAACAGTTGCAAACACATACACACTTACCTTAACCCTAATCCTACCCCCCTAAAACAAAAGTAAACAGCTGAAAACACATATACACGTAACTCAACCATACATCTAACACAAAATAAAAAACAGTAAACACTTTCATGCATATGCACTTACCTTAACCCGCACCCTAACCCTAAGGTCAATAACTGTTGCACAATCACGCTCGGGAGCTATACTGGACAAGGGACCACACTACACTTCAGAACAGGCAAAGCAACAAAGTGGTCAAGTGACTTCTTTCCCAGGGAAAGAATTCACTGAACAGCCGCTTCGCTGTTTTGCCTGTTTGCCCAACATGTGTCGACAAAAACGCATTTGCCGTTCTAATAGGAACCTGTTTTTTTTAATGTGTATTTCCAACTTTTGTGTTGCATGCCAATACCATTTTTTTATTTTATTTTTTTTATTTATTTATTTTACATTTGTTTACCAGGAAGGTCCGACTGGACACAGGTCCATTTTCAGCGGAGGCCCGGGGAATAAAGCTCCACATTTCAATACATTACGAGAGTAAAAAGAAGTAGAACATACATATGGCATATATACACATCAGGACATGCTGGTGATTAACAAACATACATATAGCATGTTTATACACACAACAGGACATCATGCTAGTGATTAACATTTCTTACAGTAGACAATCAGAGGTACATTTTTTTTCTTTTGCAGTTATACGTTTTGTAAGGTAAATGTATATGGGTTTGGAAGCTTTCAGGGGAGAAACTGTTTATACATAGCTGTACCCTGACAAAAGGATTAGCCTGGTGAGTGGCATGAGCATAGCCAGTTACTTAGATAGTGGATTTTCAGGAGTTTTTTGAATTAACTAAAGGAGGTGGTAGAAGTTATTTGGCTTGGTAGTGTGTTCCAGGTCTTGGCAATGGTGTTGGCAAAGAGGGACTTGCCAGCTTCATTTTTATGTTTGATGGCAGTTATGAGGTTCTGGTTACTAGATCTTAAGGCTCTAGAGGGAATGTGGGGCTGAATTAGGTGCTGAAATGCTGGAGTTATCTCAGGAAGATAGTAGAGTTGGTGCGGTATAGAGATTTGATTGAGTAGAAGTATATGAGGCAACTTAAGCCAGTTGAGCTGCTTAAGGGATAGACAGTGGCAGGACCTATATGAGGCTTCTTTAGCAAACCTGGCAATCTTGTTGTAGCAAAACTCCATTTTATTTAGATCAGTTTGGCAGATATTGGTCAAGATGAAGAGGCATAGAGGAGGGTGGATAGAAGATGAGTCCTTGTGATGGTTACTTTTGTGCGTTTTGTCATAAACTGTTTGTTCCTGTAGAGGAGACCAAGTTTTTTATTAACTTTCTTAATGGTTTGTGCTATGTGGATGTTGAACCTCAGGTTATTGTCTATTTCTACGCCTAGCAGTTTAATGTGTGTGGTTGGACTGATTTGAATGTTTTCTTTAGAGCTAATAGTGAAATTATTATTTAGGGGAGGAGCTCTGCCCAGGGCTGATGATAATATTTTTTTTTTTTTTTTTGGGATTAAGAAGAAGTTTGATGTTAGTGAACCAAGTTTTGGCTAGGGTGAAGTTATTTTGGTAAGGGTTTGCAGTTCACTAAGGGTAGGGGCAGCACATATGAGGGTAGTGTCATCTGCATATTGTACTATTTTGGCAGTGGGAAAGGATGAAGAGATCTGATTAGTAAATAGAGAGAACAGCAATGGGCTAAGGATGGATCCTTGAGGGACTCCTATGGTTACTGGTAACAGGAGGGACAATTGGTCCTGCCATAGGACTGCTTGCTGATGGGCAGATAAGTAGCTGTTGAACCATGATATAGAGGAGGGACTTATATTTAGGGTGGATAGGGTATCAAGAAGCAGACTGTGGTTTACCATGTCAAAGGCTTGTGATAGGTCTAGGAATATGGAAGAAACAGACCCTTGTTTCTGTAGTGGTTAACTATGTTGGTGAATGATAGTAGTGCTGTCGTGGAGCTATGGGAAGGCCTAAAGCCATGCTGGGATATGGAGAGTAGGTTCTTATTCTGGAGGTACTGTATTAGTTGAGTATGAACAACTCTTTCTAATATTTTGGATAAGGGTGATAGGATTGCTATTTGGCGATAATTGGTGAGCTCTAAGGAGTTGCCTCCTTTGTGCAGTGGAATTATATATGATGTTTTCCATGAGGTGGGGACTTTTGCATTCTGAGAGGGATCTGTTTATGAGAATAGAGACAGGATAGGCTGTAGCTTCAGCTGAGATCCGAAGGAAGTCTGCTGGCAGCTTATCAGCTGCTAGAGTGGTTGGTTTAGGTTTACCAAGGAGTTTAGATATTGACTTGGTGGATACAGAGTGGAGGTGAAAACTTGGGCTATTGTTTTGTATATTCGGGTGGGTTGGGGTAGTTATTGGTGTGGGGCTGCTAGTACTATTTTGGGCAGTGGCAAGGGTCTGGACTGTTTCAGTAAAGAATTTGTTAAACTGAGTAGTAATGTTTTCATGGTTATTTGGAAGCACAGGTGTTGGAGTCGTGGACTTTCCTGGATGCAGTATACCATTTATTGAGGCCCAGAATTTTTGTGGGTTGTGAGCATATTTTTCTTGCATGCTTGTATAGTAGTTGGATTTGCATAGTTTGATTTGGTTTTTGGCTTTGTTACGGAGCTCTAAATAGTTTTGTCTCAAAGTAGTGGTTTTGTTTTTCTGATATTGAATCCAGGCCTTGTCCCTTTCTTTCATTATAGTTTTAGTATCTTTTCTTAGCCATGGGGCATAGTTGATAGGTTCATAGGTAGGTACTAGGCTATCGGCCCGAGGGCCTACGTAAGCCTAGCCAACAAGGTTCCCTGGCTTACGACACCCAAGAAAGTTATTTTCCTGTGCCACTGTCGAGCAGACACACAGAAGTGGTCCCCGGGGTGTATTTCCTATTTCCCATCCACTCAACAAGATTTTTCTTTAAGAGTGCTAATGAAGAACTTTGCTTGACATAGATGGGTAGCCTGTTCTAGAGTATGGGAAGTCTCTGGGACAGGAATCTATACCTCCAGCATATCCTGTTTATTGTGGTGACAAGGTTTAGGTTCCTAGACCGTGTAGCTCGGAGGGATTGGGATTTCTTTATGTGTATCATGTCCAACAGCTCTGGGTTTGACATAGGTTTATATGTTAGGCAGAGATCACCTCAGAGTAGGCGGTATGCTATGGAGTAAAGCTGGATTTTTTTGAGACGGTCAGTGTAGGGCATCTGTTTGAGGCCAGTAATCCTCTTTGTGAGGTACTTCTGTGGCCTTTCCAGCTGCTGTCTTGTGAGGTACATTCCAAAAGGGGCATTGTACTCTATAATGGGTCTAATGAGTGTCGAGTAGAGGGGAGCAATGACCTCTTTTTTCCTGGATGAGAACCCTTTTATGATGAGGTGTAGCATGTAGAAGGACTATCTGACTACTGTGGAGATGTGACTATCAAAGGACAGGCTACTGTCCACCTGGGTCCTAAGGCCTCTTATCACACATTCGGTGTTAAGTAGACTGCTGTCTATGTAGTAGTTTATGGGTACAAAGTTTTTACCAAAGGGGATGACAATGCACTTTTTGGCATTGAGCTTGAGACCATGGCTCTGACACCAGGCATCTGTCTCAGCGAGGCCCTTCTGTAGGATTTTCACATTATTTGGGGACTCGACTATGGTTCATAGTTTGCAGTCATCTGTGAACTTCATTAGCCAGAGGCCTTCTGTGTTAGCCTGTACTTCAGAGAAGTAGATACCAAACAGGAGAGGTCCCAGGACTGAACCCTGTGATACTACACTTGTCACTGGTTTGAGGTCAGATTTCAAGTGTGCAACTTTTACAGTGGGGGTTCTGTCAGTGAGCCAATTGGCAACCCATCTTGTGACATAGGTATTTATACCTAGTTTAGTGAGTTTAGCTATAATTCCAGAATGGGGGATGGTGTCAAAAGCCTTGGCGCATTCACGGCTTTGGTGACTGCCTCAAAGAAGTCGATCAGGTTCAGGAGGCATGATCTGCCTTTCACAAACCTGAACTGGGTGGGATCCAGAGTTTGGAGGTTACCAATGTCTTTGTTTATGAGTTCCATCATGATACATTCCATGGTCTTGCAGACCAGGCTCGTCAGGCTAATAGGGCGATAGTTCCCGGGATCAGTGGTAGCTCCCCCCTTGTGGAGAGGGATAACTGTTGCTGTATGCCATTCAGTGGGCAGAAAGCCTGATGTGAGACTATGATTGAACATGGTGCTTAGATGGGAAGCCAGTTCGTTCTGAAGTTCGTGTAAAATGCAGCCTGGGATGTTGTCCGGTCCCATGGATGCTGTGTTTTTGCCTTTAGAGAGTGCAGCTTTTACCTGCATAGTTGTGATTACAGGGTCTCTGCATTCTTCCTGTACAGATATGGGCTCTTTAGGGGGTGATGGGGGGTAAAGTTAGCACTGAACCTATCTGCCAGGATGTTGGCAATATCAGCTGGTTCTGTAATTTTCGTGCCGTTGTGCTGTAACTCAGAGCAGATCTGGGTGTTGCCATTGAGATTCTTGACATAGCTATAGAATGCTTTGTGGTTGTCCTAGCTTTGGAGGATCTTATAAGGGATCTCAGCTTCTTACTGAGGCTGACCAGGGAGCTCCTCCACTCATGGGATTTTACTCTCTTTTACAACAATTTCTTCCTCTGTTGTACAGTTTGTTTATGGCAGGGGACCACCAGATTGGCTTCCTTTTTTTGGAGGATAGCATCTTGGTTCTGTTTGGGATAGCACAATCCATGCATTCATGTAAGTGCTTATAGAGTGCATTTGTGTAGGATTCAGCAGTCGTAACTGTATTGTCCATCTGCATGGGTGTCATGAAGTTCACCACTTCTGTCTTAAGAAGCATGAAGTTGGCTTTGGAGAAATGTTTTATCATGGTTTCCTTTATGGGGGTTGGGGGCAGGATGTGGATATCAAGGGTGATTAGCTTATGGTCAGATCGGACCAATGAGGAGTTGACTTCAGGTGTGGAACACCAGTCACTCATATATAGGATATTTTTGCCCCTGGTGGGGGTGTGGATAAGTTGATCCAGGGCATTGGAGTTTATGAATTTCAGAAAGTGTTGTGTGAAGGGGTTGGTACACGAGTAGTTTTCCCAGTTAATGGTGGAGCAGTTGAAATCGCCCATTATTACGGTGTTTGGTTGAACCCTAACATTTTCCAGTACATCAAGAAAAGAGGAGTGGGAATCTTGCGGCATGGTGGGGGATCTGTAGCAAGCTACAATTTGGATTGCAGTTTTGCCCAGAGTTAGTTGCACTTGGATAACCTCGGATGCATTATACTGAGCAACTAGCCTGGAGGTGTGGATATCCTTAATGAATATGGACACACCTCCGCCTTTGGTGTTACGGTCCAGGATACATGGCCAAAAAGTGTGGTATGTGTTATAGCCTGGTAGTGCAGGGGTGCTTTCTGGTGCCTTGAACCAGGTCTCAGTCACTGCACAGATATAGATGTTCTCCATTTTAAGGAGTGCCTCGAGTGAGTGCATTTTGAGATTTAGACGTCTAACATTGAGTAGCATTACCCTCAATTTTTACTTGCCTGTTCCTGTTACGGTGGTGAATTTGTCATTTGAACCTTGCCTAAAAAAAGGCACTATAGGGTTAGCAAGAGCCTTAGCCAGTATCCGGAATCCCAGGGGCGACAGGTGCAGGCCATCTCTAGCAAAGCATCTTGGCCTGTTGACCATGTCATCCCAAGCAGACAGATACTGGATCCCCCTAGAATGACACCTGAAGCTCAGCCAATTGTTGAAGTCAGTCATTTTGTCCTTGTACTGCGGTATCATTCTGGGCGATGGCAGAATGCTACTCAGGGCTAGGGTCATGCCTGCCTGGGCTACAAGATCGGAGAGCTCTTCCATGTCTCTTTTCATGTAGTCCAGGGAGGTACATCTCAGGTCGTTCACATCAATATGGACAATGACAGAGTCATATTTGTACTTGTTGTGGAGTGACCTGAGTGCGTGGATTATGTGGCAGATCCTGGCACCTGACAGGCAGCTGACAGTAACCTTCTCCTTGTTTAGCCTGGTGAGTGGGACATCAGTGTGCTTGACTATAGAGTCACCGATGACTAGTGTGCTGGATAGGTTGTTTTGCCTTATTGGCTGTGGTTGAGTGGCACACTGAGTCTGTGGCCTATGTGTCATTTGGGTTGTGTTGGGGGGTGGAAGTTGCTTGCATTTCTGCTTTGGAGGTCTCTGTTGCTTGGACAGATTATTATTGAGAGCCTCCGTGAATGTTTTTGTGTTTTTATGTGTGGATTTTGGTAGTGTAGATTTAGTGAGACTATGTGATAAGTGTGGTGTGGTGCAGGTGTTTACCTTCTTTTGAATGTCAAGTTCGGTCTTGGTTGGAGAGAGCTGTACCTCCAGTTTGGCTAGATAAGTGCATCTCTCACAGGTTGTAGTGTTGGGTGGTAGGAGGACAGGGTTGTCTGTGTACATGAGGCAATTTCTACATTGCCCCAAGATGCCCAGATTCATCACATAGACAGGAGAGAATACTGGGAGCTGACCCTTGGACATGCCTGAATAAAAACTATTTTCCTTTAGATAAGTGAGGAAAGTGAGTACAAGAGCTGTTTTTCTCTAAGCAAGTGAGACAAGTAAGTGCAAAAACTGCTTTCCTCTAGGTAATGAGGAAGGTTTAGTGCTGTATTAATTAGTAGCTTATTTAGTGCTTACAACAAGTTCTGAACAAGTGCCGAGCACGAATAAGCAAATTCAAGTGCTAAAACTAAGAATCTGTATCTGTACTAGACGAGTTACAGGAAAGAAACAAGCGCAAATGCAGTCTTTCAAATCAGAAAGTTGAGAGAGATGGAAAAGATTGCCCAGACGGCCAATAACTACAATGTCTGGGCCAGAACCACTCCTTATGTAGTAGACAGGTTACTTAGTGCTTACCACTCCCACTGACAAACTAGAAGGCTTCCCTCCAACACAGAAAGGCTTGGGGGAGGGGGGGTTCAGAAGCTTACATACAGTCCTTGATACAGCAAATCTATAACTGGACTACACTAGTTACAGGAAAGGTAGGAAACAGACTTACAGTTTTTTTGTTGTTGTTGTTGTTTTGTTTTTTTACAGAAAAGTAGCTAAAACAGCAGTAAAAACTATTCAAAAGCAGTGCAAGCTAGCACACTTGAGTATGTAGCAATACTGGATCAAACACAGTTTTAAAAAATGCAATTAAGTTAAAAATGACTAAAAACAAGTGCAGAAGGAGTGTATTAGGTAGAATGTGGTAAAGAGATGGGACTGGGAGGAGTGTCCAGATCAAATCTACATTGGGGCAGGCAACTGCAAAAGCCACCAAATTTAAACAACAAACCAGAGATAGGGAGGGTGGGTAGAATAAAACACTTTCAGCAGAGATCTGAAAAAACTATATAGTGAATCAAAAATAACAGTGCACAACTCTGAATAAAATTAGTCCAGCAACAATTTACAGTACACAATTCTGAACAACCAAAAAATATACTAAAAACTGTACTATACTAAAATAAGTTAGTTTTTATTCTAATGGTTCTAGGGGGTGCATGATGGTTTAAGATTTTTATGAAGGTTGTGTTAAAGTACTCGACGGCATCGTCTAGAGGTAGATGTTTTAGTGGGGTCCAGTTACAGCTTTTTAGAGTATTGATGAGATCAGTAGCTATAAAGGTATTTTTTGTTTCTAACTACTCTGAGGATAGGTTGGTTGATGGTTTAGGATCTGTTCCTAATTGGATAGGTTGGATGATGGTCACTTAGGGTATCTGGAAGACAACTAGATTGCTTTGCAAGAGCGGGGTCAGATACCAGGATCCAGTCTAAGATGGACTGGCGTTTGGAAGTTTTGTTAATTCGAGTGGGGGGTGGTTATAGTTTGAGTAAACCTGTGGAGGTTTATGAAGGCAGAGGAGTTATGGCTGGAGCAGTGAAGCCAGTCAATATTGAAGTCTCCTAATAGTATGGTTTCATGTGGAAGGGAGTTGGAAGTCCAATTAAGCAGGCTTTCCATTACAGTGATGTTATTGCCTGGTGGTATATAGCCACCTGCAATAATTATATGTTTGTTGGAACTTATTTTTAATTTGGCAAGGATTAGTTCTACATCTTTGAATTCATGGGTATTGTAATCTAGTTGTTCTAAGGCAAGATGATTTTGGAATAATATTGCAACACCTCCGCCCTTTTTCTCTGATCTGTCTCTTCTGATAATGTTGTAACCCAGAGCAGTAATCTCATTATTGTGATGTTGTGATTTGAGCCATGTTTCAGTTAACACAGCAATATCTGGTTTGTATAGAGCTAGTAGGCATGAAGGTCATAAATTTTGTTAAGTATATTTCTTACATTAATGTTTAGGAAGAGGAGAGCTGAGGTAGGTCTGTGGTGTAGAGGATTTAGCTGATTTAAGTTTGGGCTGATTGATGTTTTGGGTCCTGGATTGAGATGTATATCACCACTGCAAGTGAGTTTATGGAGTAGGTGTAGATAGAGTTTGGTCAATTTGTGAATTATATTAGTTTGTCTTTGAGAAGGGAGGGGGCTAGTTTTGATTTTCAGTTTAATGCGCAAGTAAGAGAAAGGTGGGGGGGGTAAGGTCACATGGCGATATAGGGAAGTGTTGTAGTTTGGTGGTGTTGGCTGTGGAATCAGTTTGCCAAGGGGATGGGGTGTGGTTATGAAGCTGAGTGTGGTAGGAGGACAGGATGGAAAGTAGGAGTAGGTGAAGATTATTAATGAGTAGAATGATGTTTTAGTAGTTGGGTTGGATATGTGTAACCCATGTTATCTAGTTTCAGAAAGAATGTGTTACATGCAAGGGTACTATCTATGAATGAGTGAGATTGGTGTTGTATTAAAAGGTGCAGTATTAGGTGTATGTGGGAGTTTGTTGTTAAGAGATTTGAAATGATAGGTGGATGAGAGTGTAAGTCTTGCTAATGGGAATTGTCTGTAGCTACAAGCTGAAGTGATGTTAGGCACTTAAGAGCTATATAAGCATCAGGTAATGCTGGGTGTACAGCTACAGAAAAGTGATGGAGAGTATGGCCAGTGCAAGAGCTATTGTTTTATGTGTTAGGGAGCTGCAGTATGGCCAAGATGTATTAGTCAGGTAATTGGTATTCTCTAGTTAAGAGAGGGTAGCAGAGATAGTGAGTTAGTAAATATGGGGGGATACTTGCTACTTTATCTGTAATGATGTTCTTGACTATGGATAAGGTGAATGGGAATTATATATTGTCAATTTATTTGTACTATGTTCAGATATGCGTATTTACTGCAGTTAAAAATATTAATTGTAGGTAATAGTTAATGGTTATAGGGTGGTGTGTGTAGAGAGGTGGTGGAGGAGGTAGGGATTCTATGTTGAAGGCAGGAAGTAGGCTAGAGTGTTTGTGAGGAACAGGAAGGGGAGTAGTGTTTGGGTAGGAGGAAACAGGTGGTTAGGTGTAAAGGAAGTGATATGGGGGGGTGGGAGGGGAGCAAAGTGAGCCCAAGCATAGTGAGGGCGAACGGAGCCATCTGCACCCACAGCAACTGTAAAAAACAATCAATACCTTAACATAAAACAAATTATCAACAGTGAAACGGATGAAAGGGGTGGGGGTTGGCTAAGAGGAAGAAGGTTTGGTAGGTTGATCTTATATACAGTTATTTGTTCTCATCTTCATTTGAAACTATGACACATTTCTCAATACTTTTTGCTTTAATGAAAATTCTCAGACAAAAAATAAATAAATATATTTTCAAAATACCACATCCCCTATGAACTTAAAATAAACTCTCAAAACAGTGTACATTTTTAACAAATGGAGTTTAACCTCCCAGATTGGAACAATTGCCCCAAAATGACACCTGCACCCCCTGGCATAATCTAGTCTAAAATTAAGGTTACCCATGCTAAAGTACACGTTACAGCTTGTGTTTCCACTTACACCAAATGGTATTTGTTCTTTTCTTATTTCAGTCCCCCACCCATATGAGAACAACAGCTTGCTTGCTTTCAGGAAACATTACCTTTTAGCCCTAAGATTAAATCCTTTAAAGTATCAAAGCTGCTGGGAAGACTACTATCTCTTCATCATAATCACCATCATCAGCCCCCTTTTTCCCATTTTCTACATGGGGTCGGGGTATCATGTTAACTGTCGCCGTCTCTCTCAATTCAGTGCCACACTCCTGCCTTTTTCGACACTCATCCCTGACTGTCACAGATCTTCTTTCACACAATCCATCCACCTATTTGCTGGATGTCCTCGTGTCCCCTTATCTTCTTCCTGTCTGTCATGGAAGAACAGAATTTTGTAGTAGAACCTTGGACAGAATTTACATATTATTCCAAAAGGTACTATAATGTGGCTAGAATCAATAGAAATTATATTTCACAGGAACATATGCATTTAATTGAAATCTTCAACACATATCCCTTAACCATTTTAAATTATGCACCAATAAAAACTAAGACAAAAATGCAGGGTAATGCAGTAAAAATGAGTGAGTTTTCAAGCCTACCTTTTAAAAAGAGAGGACTTTAAGGAATTGGTAGTGGAAATTATTTGAGAGTTGTTAGAGAAGACAGAAATGTCTTCAGAAGGAATAGAGAGTGAGTGGGATAAATTGAAAATGGACTTTAAAAGCATGCAGAAATAAAAGAGAAAGAGATGTGGTTAAGAAGTAATAGGAATTATTTAGAAGCAAAGGTTAAAGTATTGCCAAATAACAGTAATCTCACAGAACAGGTAAAGGTGCAACTGCAGCGTGCTAAAGAGAAAATAAAGGAGTATTTGGATAACATGCGCAAGTTTAGAAAGATTGCATTTAAGCAATTATTTGATTATCACTCTAAAGCACAAAACTTTTAGTACAGAGACTTAGGCAACAGAAAGTAGAAAAGGCTAGTGCAAAATTAGGGAGCCTATGACAAGAAGAATAACTAGAGATCCTATAGAGGTATTATGGATGTTTCAGAAGTTATATGAACATTTTTATAAAGGAAAGGAAAGGAATGTGGAAACCAAGAAGGAGCACTAATTGAAATATTTATAGAAGACTTAACTATCCCAAGATTACAGGAAGATGAGGTTCAACAACTAATAGTTAAGACAGAAGGAGATGAGATAAAAATGGTGATGCATGATCAATCTGCAAGGAAGTCTCCAGGAATAGATGGTATTCCTGTGGAAGTTTAGAAATTAGTTGGGAACAAAGTGATAAAGATCTGGAACATTTTAATAGTAATTTAAAAGGAGGGAAAGCATCTGCATCTTGGAAGAAAGCTGTGGTGGCTATATTTCCCAAAGAGGGTAAAGACCCATCACACCCGGCTTCATATAGATCCATTTCAGTTTTAAACCATGATTATAAAGTCCTGATGTCTATACTAGTTAAAATAATGGCCAAGGTGTTACAGAAATTGATAGATATGGATCAATGTGTTTTTTCAGAGGGGAGGCAAACTTTTGACAACATTAATAGAACAATGATGAGCCAATGGAAAGCAGAACATAAGAAAATGCCACTGCTGTTGGTGGGCCTTGATGCAGAGAAATCATTCAACAGAGTAAGCTATGATTTTATGAGCAAGGCAATGGAAGCATTTCATTGCCTGATACAATAATAAGGTTAATTAGGAGGATTTATGAAGGATTGGAGGCAAGAATAAAAGAGGGCTGGTTCCTCTCTGATAATTTGTGTTTGAGCAGAGGAACCGGGCAGGGTCACCTCTTTCCCTTAATATTAGAGCCAGTGGCAAAGAAAATAAGGAACTCAAAAATTCAAGGATATAATTGTTATGATAATCAAGAAAAGTTAGCTTTATTTGTAAATTATATCATTTTGTACTTGATAAATCTAGAAAAGAACATCTTAGTGTTGTGGAACATTTTGAGACAGTTTCACATCTTTTCAGGATATAAAACTTATGAAGATAAAACAAAGGCTATAGCCATAAATGATGTACCCCCGTATGACTTGGTTCAGCAATACCCATATTTCTGTGGACATGATAAGATAAAGTATGTAGGGGTATGGATTAAAAATGGTTCTGTTATGGCAGCTAAAGATACATAGTAAGAAACCAAAAAAAATAATACAAAAACTGAGAAACTGGAAGCTCTTATTTATGGATATAGATAGTAAGATACAATAAGTAAAAATGTTTTAGTCCCTTTAGTTTTATATACAAGTTGAAGGAATGTATCTGGAAAGGAAATAAGACAAGAGTTAAGTGGGAAAAGTTGATCCTCCTGATATAATTAAGGTGGTTTGAGATTACATGATTTGAGTGGATATTTTAGAGCTATACAGTTAAGGCTCACATACTTAACACAAACAGAAGGTTATAATCCAAACTGAAAAGGGATGATGATGAATTGAAGGTAATTCAAGAAATAAGGGCAGAGTGTGGTTTGAATGCAGTTCCTTAAGGAGAATAATAACCATCATAAGAATATCATAATAATATTATATTCATAAAGTTACAGAAAGTATTCTAAGAACTAAGCCAGCAGATGAATGGCGAAAGGAGATTTTTCCAGTAGGGATGACTGCAAACAGGGGTACAAAAATAAGCAAGAGGAAGGTGGAATTTACTGGAAGGAACCAAGGTACTGGGAGTAAATAACTAGAGAGGGAAAGGTAACAAAATGGGATGAGGCCAAGAACAAGTTTGTACTGTAGGTCCCTATCAGGGTTTGATATTAGAGTATAGGCAAAGACAAAAGGTTAGGAGATTTCTAAGCGAAATATCTGTTCTGTTAATGTTTTTATTTGAATCTAGAACAGAAGCTACTGTTAAATGCAATAATTAGCAGGACACATAAAATATCACATGATGACAATAAGAATCAGTCAGAGGAGGTTAGAAAAGATTGGGAAGAGAGACTGGAAAAGCAATTTACAAGGGAAAATGGGTGGACATATGTATGGCTTCCAACAGAGTCCAGAAGGTTTAGAATTTTTTGCATGGAAGTGATTACATAAGTATTTTAATATCCCAAGGCAACTTCAAAAAGGAACTGAATTGCCTATACATAGTAAGGTCTTACTAAATTTAGTTCTGTTGGCTGCCAAAAAACAATCACTAGAAAATGGAAATCTAAATCTAAATCAATTCTATTTGAAGTATTGAATATTGTAAAAGCGATAAAAAGAATTGAAAGAGGAATCTTTGGAAATGGGAAGGAGCAAATTACATTGAAATAAATGGAATGTGCGAGAGCAATACATGCAGAATAATGTTCAGGTTTAAGAGAAGGAAGTAACTGAGTGATTTATGTAATACTGCACTGAAAGACAATTGTTAGAAAGAAATCAAACTTGTATAATGTGTGTAAATAGAAAAAATGTTAACACTGTTTTTCTTTTCTGTGAATGTAAGTGTGCCTCTGTCTTAAGATATATTTTAATAAAGGTGCTAAAATATAAGTATCCATTTTTGCCTTGTATACAGTATTTCTTACTGTAGTTTAAACTTTTTTCTGTCTTTCAAAAACCTGTTACTAATAAAGTTTGTTTTAGCTCACAGATATCAGGATATTCTGGGTTAGGTACTGTAGATGACTATATGTGTGTTGCTTGTGCTGCTGCTGGCCACTATATTGTTGCTGCAATGTACTATTTGTTGTGGCAAGCAGCTGGCTGTGCCTCTGTAAGGCTGTAGTCCATTTCATGTACCCTGTTTACTGCACATACTTGTGGTTGCTTTACTGCTTTTGTTTCATTTTACTTATATCTGATACTGTAGCATCCCAGCTGTGGGCACCATATTCTGTTTCTGCTGTCTTGCACATAGTGCAGCATTTATTTCAGTCTGTGGCTATAATGTCAGGCTTCATTTTATTTACATGCATACATATAGCTGTAAGTTTGCATTGCCATGTGCAACATACACACACCTATATGTCATGACATGCACGTGTTTTATTTATTTCAGCAGAGGCAGAGAGAAAGGAAAACTCTGCTAGATACTGTAGGATGCAACAGAGACTACTGGCACAGTTGGGTTACTGGCAGCTTCATAGATCACCTCAGCTGTGCATCATGTTCCAGTTAAGGACCTCCTTAAGCACTTGTGCTTCAGACTAGTTATCTTACATAAGCAAGGTTTGCAGTCTACACTCTTGTGGCAGGAGAGGTAGCTTATATCTTTCTAAGTTGTGAATTGCTGATTGAAGGCTTATTGTGTCTGTTGTTCTAAAAGTGTCTTAGTTCTGGTTTAAGCGCTTGGGCTTCAGGCCAGTTATTTTACATTAAGAAGGTTTGTGGTCTCTACTCTTTTGGGAGGCGAGGGTAGCTTCTGCCCTTCTGAGCTGGGAATGCTGGTTGAAGGCTTATTATGCCTGTTATTCTAAGTGTCTTTGTTCTGGTTTAAGCTCAATTAACCGGAGTTGTTCTGTGTTTGGTATCTTTTGCCAGAGGTCCACAGTGCTCCTGCT
The DNA here is from genome assembly GCF_019279795.1 of Protopterus annectens. NCBI lineage: Eukaryota > Metazoa > Chordata > Ceratodontiformes > Protopteridae > Protopterus > Protopterus annectens. The sequence goes on along the minus strand of NC_056725.1, from coordinate 523,687,921 downwards.
TGAATCCAATCCATCCAAAGCTAAGAACAAGAAATTAAGCTTATTTGGGGTTTGATCTGCACTTTTTTATCTCTATTTTACTGTTATACTACATTCATTTGGGCCTTTTTGACTGTTTTTACTGTTTGTGTCTACTTATTACCTGCACTTGTTTTTCACTGAAATATGCTTAATTAGCATGAACTAGATCCAGACTTGCTGTACCTAGCTGCTTTTCATACACTTGAACTCAAAATCAGGCATCTTACATTAAGAAGGTCTCCTGTATCCTTGTGGCAGAAGAGTATGGATATTGCCTTGTCTGAGCTGGGGATTGCTGGAGGAAGGATCATTGTGTGATTTCCTATTGTCAGACTAGTTTAAAACTATTTAATTTTGCCGGTATATAAGCCTAGCATTTGTGCACAGCTGCACTCTGCACAACGGGGATTAGCGGTGCCTTGTATAGATGTAAATGCCTGGGAACTATTTTTCCCTAGACACCAGTCAGTGAAACCCTCCTAGGTTCCCTGCTGCTGTGTGGGCAATGCAGCTGTGCAATTCTGCAGTGCAGACAACTCAGCTGAGCACTGAGCAGCATCACCCCACTTTTCATCTTTGATCTTCTATAGAATAAGTACCCTTGTTAATCCCAGAGCAATAGTTGGTCTACTTTGCCCTCTCACAGATTAGTACATGATACTATGGACACTCATTTTCCCAACATTTCTCCAGCCAGCCTGATTGACATGGGCATCCTGAGGCAATGTAGCAATTGCCTCATGTATACTGACAACCACTTGCTCCTAAAGCAAACAAATACAGTATGTGAGAGATGTAGCTATACCATGAGACTAGAATCAGTCCTCTCAAGTAACAATAAACAAGACATCAAATAGGTTGCCAGCACACACACCTCTCCACTCACACAAGATAAGGTCAAGACACATAAACCCACATACACCAAGGTACTCACTAAGAGCCTACCAAAAGACCACAGGCCTACACATACTGGTACAGAATCCCCACTACACATAACAACACACATATCAGTGTCTCAGCAATTTAGCCCCTAAGGCAAAACACTTCAAAACCTAATCTCTTAATCATAGGCAACTCAATAGTGAGACACACAGATGCCCCCCTCAACAGGTTGGACAAGCAGGAGATCTCGGTCAGCTGCCTGTCAAGTGCCAGGATCTGTCAAATCACGCACACAATACTCAAAAAACACTAAGCACTTAGGAAAAAGCCCACTAAGACCTCTGGATACAGTAAAAATGTTTAATGCTCACTCCACTTCCTTAAAAATAAAAACACTTGCAAATGCCCCTTTGGGCCTCAATACATACACATTAACGCTTTAACAGAGTAATAAACAGTGTTTTCATCTGAAAACAGACTTCTTCAGATGGAAAATGCATACTAAACAAAAGACTCTATTTAAATACTAATTGCTTAATTAATAAACCATTCTCATTGGCAGGGCATCAAGTAACCAGCATACACTTAAAAAAACACTCATATAAATAGTTTAAATGCATTCTAGAAAGCTACAATGCACAATAAATAAATAAATAGCTACCTATCTTCAAACGTCATTTGTAAATATCTGTATTTAAATACATATATTCATATAAAATGCCATTCTAATACATATATAATACAATCAACTACCTAAAATGCAACATTAACTGAAGTAATCTACTAGCACCATCTAGTGGCACAATGATAAAACTATTTCCACAGTCAGCACAGTAAAAGCACAGATAAACTCATTAGTCTAAACAAAACATTTTCTTCATAAAATTATTAAAATTGTTAAAACTTAACACACATTATAAATACATCTCTGTTAAAATATTATGAATTACATACATATGTAGCAGGATATACCAAGACAAAAACTTTATAAGACATTATAATTTTGCTGACCTTAATTTTAAGACTGGTTTTAAGGAAAGCCCAGGAGTCCTAGTGGCTTCTAATGACAATTGCCAATACAATTCTTTGCACTCAAGTCTAGCTTCCCATGGGCCACCCCTGATATCCTTGTGTACTACTTCCAAAACATAAAAGAAAAACTTGGCATATTGACATTGTAACGTATGCCTATACAGTGCATTGTTTTTACAGTTATTCCTAATGTCATAATAATGCGCATACATTCTACTTTTTAATTTTCTCCCTGATTTTCCTACATAGAATGAGTCACATTTATTACAAGTAACTAAATACACTATCCCATTTGTTTCGCAATTTGCAAAACTCTTACTATCAGTCTATCTCTACTTTTCAGATAGACTGTGTCTCTTTTGTTAATCCATACACATTGGGAACAGTGTCCACATTTAAAAGTACCAACTTTATCTTTTCTACCCACTAGTCCTTCATTCTTGTTTTGTTATAGGATGTTCCTAATACTTCTGCCTTTGTGGTAAGTACATTTAAAAGGTTTATTGAAAATAAAACCCAAATCTGATGTGGCACTAAACCTGGCTCATTTCTCTTCTAATAGTACTTTTATTACATTTGAGTCAGCATTATAATCAGTCAGAAAATGACTAACCAATTGGCCATTGTCCTTATTTAATATTTTTTGTTCATTCTTGTCATTCACAAGTGGGCCATCTCCCAAAATAGGCTTAAATTTCCCCTTTCTCCCTTCTCTGACTTCTTGTTCTACTTTCTTGATCAGATCAGCAGGCTAACCTCTTTCACAAAACATCTCAAATAATTTTCTACATTCATCCTCAAAATCTGTGTCATCTGATGTCATCCTGCTCCCTCTTATATACTGACCTTTATTATTCCTCTCTTCTGATAAAAGGGGTGTGCACTATTAAATGCTACGTAGGAATTGGTGAAGGTCTCCTTTCTATTTACTTTCAAATTAAAACTTCCTGTTTAGTGATAGAGATGTCCAGGTATACAAGCATATTCATATCAATTTTGTATGTAAACCTTAAAAATTCATAGAATCTGATAGATACTTAACAAATTCTAAAAGCCTCTCCTCAGTATCTACCCATAAAAACACATATCGTCCAGGTATCTTTTATACAATTTCTAACATTCAGTATACCTGGAACTTAGGATGAATTTATCTTCCCAAAAAGATAAAATAATGTTTGCATAAATGGGGGCACATCTGGCCCCCATTGCCACACCTTGCTGTTGTTGGAAGAATTCACCTTCATAATGAATGGAATTGTTTTTTTAACACAGTTTCCATAAGAGTTAAAATCAAATAAAGCTCTTTATTGCTGAATTTACCATACTTCACTAGAGCTTCTTCAAACATTTTCATGAGGGATAGAGGTAAATAAGTCTACTATGTCCATTGTAATAAAAATCATTCCTTCTTTATACATACTCCCTTTTATGTTTCTAAAAAAGGTCTCAAGAGTCCTTCACAACCCCCTGTCCACTCATTGCCATTTTCTTCAGTTTATTATCTAAAAACTTGGTCAAATGGGGCTGTAATTGACCCCTCAGAGGCAACTATTGGCCTCAATGGTGGGTTTTATACATTTTTATGGACTTTTGGGATACCAAATATGGTGGGAGTGATAGGTTTGTCTATGTGTAAAAAGTTGTATAAGTTTACATCAATAGTGCCTTCTAACAATAAATCATTCAATAATAGTTCTACTTTTTTATTCGCTATATTAATATCACTTATGAAAACTCTTCTATATTTTGAAGTATCTTCCAACAAGTCCATCATTTTAGTTTCATATGTTAAACTATCCATGAGTATAGCACCCCCACCCTTATCCGGTCTCATAACTCTTACTGTTTTATCCTGCTAAGTTCTTTTAATAATATATTTTCTTCTTTTGAAAGATTAAAGCCAATTTTTTCATTACGGCCTCAAAAATTTTTATCTGATGGTGTAAGGGTGAGTTAAAAGTGCTTCTGCTTTTTAATTCTACATCTATATTCAAATTTAATTCCTGTCCAAAGAAGAGTTCCAAGTTTTTCTTTCTAAGAAACTATTTTAGATCAATAAGCACTTTACTGATGTTAGCTTTGTTCTTAGGTATAAATTTAAAACCTTTTGATAATAGCCTAAAGTAAGTCTCATCTACTTCTTTTTTACTGTAGTTGTATATTTTAAACCCTTTAAAACTACAGATACTACCATCTTGTTCTATACTATTAACTACTACAAATTCTGTTTGTTCCGGTGTGAATATCTCCTGACCCCCCCCTGTATTGTAATTGTAATGATTCGAGGGGCGATTTCTTATCCTTTCCGACCTCCTTAAAAGGGGGAACACTAAAGGGTTTTGTAAATCATACATGTACTCACTATTTTCATTATGTTCTACATTATAGCTTGTCCCATAGTCACTTGGTTCCCTTGCCCCAAACCTACTGTCTTTTGGCCTATTAAACTCTTTTGGCTTAGGGTAGTGTGTTTTATTGTCATATTCCTTCAAGTCCCTGTCAATCATTTTACTTTTCCTTATATAGGCATTTTTAATTTTAGCCTCCGTGTTTTTTTAAATATCAAGATATTTATTTTTCTCCTTCTCCACTGTAAACAGAAGGTCATTTATAATCTTATGATTAACATCATCTAACTCCCCATATACTATTTCCATCTCCCTTTCATTTTCTCTAATAATGTCTTTAAGAATTTCAAAGCCACAATTGTCAAATATTTGTACTAATTCTTTATGGAAGTCTGTCCCCTCTTTAACTTTGTTTTGAGTACTTGAAAATTCTTAAACTCTTTGGTACAATTTTAAGCTTCAAGCATTCAGTTAAATATGCATTTTCCATCTCTAAATTCTTATATTTAAACAACAAATCATCCAAAATATTTAAATTATGTACATATGTAATTTTCTCATCTTGTTCTACATTAAAATTTACAGGTTCTCTACCACTGAACCTGTATTTTGTAGCCAACAGTGTTTTAAAATCAATTTTGTACCTTTGTACCTTGTGTTACAGTTGGTACTGTCCATGTGCTTTGAGTTGTTGTTCTGAACTCCATTACTGTCCATTTCTACTTCATTCTCCTCAAAAACGGCTGGAAAGCCGTCACACCCATTTCTGGATACATTCCTATTGTTTTTATCATAAAACTGCCTTCCCATTGGTTTGTGCTCTTCTGGCACCATATTCTCCCTTTTGAAACTGTTCCTGATTACCAGGCATGTTTGACAATGATTCTGACATCATCTGGCTATTAGGCTATTAAGCAGCTGGATTAGCTGCGATAATTGGCTGATCAATCCGGTTCGAATCTCCGTCCCTGGCTGCTCCAGCATCACCCTGTCTCAGCAATTTAGCCCCTAAGGCAAAACACTTCAAAACCTAATGTCCTAATCATAGGCAACTCAATAGTGAGACACACAGATGCCCCCCTCACCAGGTTGGACAAGCAGGAGATCTCGGCCAACTGCCTGTCAAGTTCCAGGATCCATCAAATCACGCACACACTCAAGACACTCAGCAACAATTACTGTTATGACTCAGTCAAAGTACATGCTGGAGTGAATGACTTGAGACATACCTCTGTAAACTCTATAAAGAGAGACGTGACTGAACTCTCAGATTATTTGTCCTAGGCAGGTATGTCCATAGCCCAAAGCAGCATTCTGCCTTTACCTAGGATGATGCCACAATACAGACAAAAAATGATTGATTTCAAAAATTGGTTTAGCTTCTGGTGTCACTCCAGGGGGATCTACCCTGTGAAGACATGGTCGACAGACCACGCTGTTTCGCCACAAATGGCCTTCACATGTCTCCTCAAGGCTTTCAGATACTGGCAAAGATGCTTGCCACCCCCGTAGTGCCTTTTTTAGGAAATGTTCAAAACAATACAATTTCCAACTTAAAGAAATCCACTAGAGACAAACTGAAGAACATGCTGCTTAATGCTAGGAGCCTAAACAGTAAACTGCATTCCCTGGAAGCACCTCTCACCTTGGAAGATGCTGATGTCTGTGCAGTCACTGAGACTTCATTCAAGTCCACAGAGAGCACCCTGACAGTACAAGGCTACAATGCCGTTCATACATTCAGACCTCAAATCGAGCATGAAAGAACCAAAGGTAGAGGTGTATCCATCTTCATTAAATCCAAATACACCTCGGGAGTGATAAAACAGTATGACTCTCTTGAGCAACTCAAGGTCCAAATAACTATAGGCAAAATATGTTACCACATCACTGTGAGCTACAGGTCCCCCACCATGAAGCAGGAGAAGCACACTACCTAACCGGATTGGCTAGATTCACTCATTATACAGACAAACACCTTGTTCATGGGAGATTTCAACTATCCTTCCATCGACTGGGCGACTTGTAGGAGCACAAACATGATTGCTCTGAGGTTCCTGGATTTTGTTAATTCAAATGCCCTTGGAACAGTTGATCTGCACCCCCACAAAGGGCTCAAATGTCCTAGACCTAGGGCTCACACACACGGGGGTCACTGCACTACCCCCACTGAGTTAACCTCCCTGGTAAGATGAGACCATGAATCAGTCTCGTTTGAGTTAAAGATCAGACCTGACACCCCCTCAGGAGCAAAAAAACTGAAAAAAAATTTCCAAAGCAAACTATAGCCTATTAAGCGATGGCATCAAAAGTTTTAAAGCCCCTACTAACACAGCCAACAATGACCCCTTTGCAGAAGAGAGCACAAATGCCCTTTATAGCCACATAGCCACTTAAACAAATGTATTGACTCAGCTATACTTGGCAGAACTAAAACCAGGTCCTCCAGAAAAAAACAAACCACCTTAGTGAACTGTAAGTTTAAATAAGTTATATAACAAAAGAAAAAAAACTGATACCTAAGAACAAGAGGGAACTTACTCAACAGAGGAAGAATACCCTCCACAGTTTGAACAAGCAAATCAGATATCTTGTAAAGTCCTCTAAGGCTAGTTATGAGACTAAATTAGCATCCCTGGCTAAAGACAACCATGGCACATTCTTTAGCTGTATCTGAAACCTAAAAGGGAATGCCTAGCTGTGTGCCAAACTTATAGTGGATGGTACCACTCACACTGAACTTGAGGAAATTGCCAACCTGCTAGTTGACATATTTGGCATTATCTTCACCCTGCTGTCCCCACCAGCTATACCCCAAAGCATTCCTGACACCAGTCCTCTACTGAGCATCTCAAAATAACAGGTCATACAAGCGCTCTCCAAGGCCATAAACCCAGCTTCTATGGTACCAGATAACATCCCAGGTTGCTTATTAAACAATCTAAAACAAAACCTAGTGGAACCACTTTGTACTCTTTGCAGCCATAGCCTGAGCACTGGCTTTGTTTCAGGAAAATGGAGAACAGCAACAGTAATCCCCTTGCACAAAGGGGGTCCATCAACCGACCCAGGAAACTATTGACCCATAAGCATAATCAGCCTTATCTGCAAGGCCATAGAAAGAATTGTGATTATGTGAGGTAATGCCAGCTGTGCCTGTGATGATGTGAGGTTGTGCCAGCTGCACCAGGGAGAGTAGGACACTGCATGTGTAACATATGCCAGCTGAGCCAGCTGAACTTTTGTAAATAATTATATGTTATTTATATATCAAACTGATTTGTATGGAAGCTTGTGTTAAAATGTATTTGTAAAGTTGCTTGTGTTAAAAATGTATCAACAGTAGATCCTGCTGTGCAGAAAAGAAATATATAAGAATGTCAGTCTGTATTGTTGCAACTGCTGAAATGTATATATTTTACCAGAGGATCCTGGAAGGAAAGGGGTTAAGTTCATCCTAGCTAACCTTCAGAAACATAGCCTGAAATTAAATGAGTTGGTTTAGACCATAAAGATTTATCTCACAGGTCTGAATGCTGCCAGAGATGTAATGTCTATGAAAAGCCTTTCTGCAGGAAGGGTAGAAGCACTGGAATTGTTCTACAGCTTCCAGATGCTGAATTAAGCATTAACAGAGTCTTTCCATCAGTGTTGTTTTTTTATTATATTTCATGTGATTGAAACTCTGTTGTAAATAGATATTCAGTATTTTCATGTTTTTTATATATTATTAAATATATCTAAACCTTTCAGTGTGGGTGGTCTTTTAGAAAATATTTTAACTTTTGAGAGTGCTTGCATTTATTTAGTGGCACTGTGGCTGCACACTGTTGAAAGTCTTGCTTGGTTGAACAATACCATTTGTATAAGTATTAATTTTAACACATACTGAAAAAACAAAAAAAATACAAAGACACCAACTGACTGTTTTTTAACTGTGGTTACTTTACTGGAGCTTCCTGGTACCTCGGCTGGTGAATTTGAAGGTGATGGTGATGAAGCATTTGGTGAATTGGGTTTTGTTACTGGATATGGAAAATTGGAAGTACCTTATGTACCATATGTCAGTAAGTTTGTGCCACCCAAAATTTCATCTGCTGTTGTTTCTTTTGAGAAAGTAGTATGCAGACAGCTAGAAGTGGAATATTCAAAATGTGTTCATAGTAAGATAACCTACAATTTAAGTAGGGATGAATGGGCAACTTTGTAAAAGCTGCGTGAGCAAAATAAGGAATTGGTTTTCACTCTAGCTGATAAGGGGGTAATTGGGTTATCCTCTCTAGGGAAAGATAAAATAAAATGGCAGAGGAACTCCTCAAGAACACAACCGTATATCAAAAATTAAACTCTAATCCCCTTTTGGAGTACAATGGGTTACTGTTGAATTTGATAGAAAGAGGTGAAAGGCTGGGCTTTTTTTTCTCAATCTGATGTCAGGAGGTTACATATCAAAGAACCCAGGGATGTTCAATTTTTTATTATACCTAAGGTACATAAGAGCATAGAGAACTCACCAAGAAAACCTATAGTGTTGGGGGTGGGGGAATTTTTACAAAACTTAGGTATATTTTTGAATGCACAGTTGAAAGTTTTTTTTGTCTAGAGTAGGTTCACATATAAAAATGGTAAGGAATTTTCTGATTTAGTGGGAGGTATGAAGTGGGAGAAGGATCTTTATTGGGCTAGTGTGGATGTCAAGGCATTGTATGCCAGCATTAATAATGTTTGGGGTATGGAGGCAATAGCTAAAATGATGGGGGAAGGCCCTAGAACTAATTTTATTCTTCAGTTGCTTGAATTTTCACTAACACATAATCCCCCGGATTCATGAAGCTCGGCGCAAGGCCGGTGTAAGGCTTGCGCCGGCCGTGCGGCATATATATGGAGTAGTAGCGCCATATGCATATTAATGAAGGCATGCAGCTGCCACAGCCACGTGCATAGGAAATGTGCGCAAGTACATGGGGCATACCGAAGTTGCAGAGGGAGGCATGTCAATGTCAGCTGTCGATGAGCAACCTAAACTGCTGAATAGTATAGCCCGCCTGCAGTAATACTCGCACCTATCAGTGTCTGTGGAGACTGAAACGTATACAAAGCATGCAAGATAGTCTCTGTGAACAGAAAATGAAGAAGCAAACACAAATGCACGATAGGGAATAACAGGTCCCTACCCTTGAACAAATGACAGAAAAAATGCATGCCCGTGGTCCAATGTAGTGTTTATAGTTATACCATGTGGAAGTGAAACATATCATATGCTAGGGCACCACCAGGAGGTACGTCCAGCCCAATGGAGAGGGTCACCAGCTGACCCATAATGTGAGGGAGGGCACAGAGATGTGCAGATGTGTCCATAACAAAATACACGAGGAGAAATGTAGATATATGTAGTGACTGTATGTCCGAATCATATCCCACAAGGGATGTAATAGTCGCATACAAAAGGTATGTCTGTATCCCACATAACAAATGTGATAGGGAATAGAATACACATGTAAACGAATCAGGAGCATAGAAACAGCTACAACAATAAGGACACATGTAGACCGAAAGGAACAGTATGACCCATACCATCGACTAAGAATACCACCTGTCCCACTTTGCGAGCGACAGTACCGCTATGCCAGATGTGTCCTGACACAAGCATGTAAACATGGCAAATGTGCAGAGATTATAGGACATAATTATCCCTCAGACGTCATGTAATAGTGGCATTAAACAGTTGTTCTCCACATGTATATAACATAAATGTCATAAGAAAAAGAATAAGCCACTGAAATGCTACAAGACTAAAGCTTAGATATAGGCAAGAGTTGTAAGTTCTATCTGCCGAACTGACTGTGGGTATGTGTCAACGTGGAAAATGTGTTGTGTCCACCGCAAATGTTACATCGTGGTCAACTGAAAAGGTGGAAACAGTACCGTAGACTGTGGGGAGGCATTGTCCACAACAGTCAGATATGTGGAAGGAATAGCATGGACATCGGAAAAGGTGCCATCCCCCCAATGAGTACAACAGGTCTGCAAATCCCGGGAGTCATCGGTAGAAGCCAAACTAGTATGTGACACAACCGAACGGGTAGTACCTGGGTATACCAACTAAGTAAAGAAAGTGAAGTATGGGCGTGTACCTATGTGTGTGAGGTATAGCGCGTGGGGAGCAAACATGGCAGGGTAGTCCACACAACCATAAAGGTACCCGACACCTGTAGGGCAGTCAATGTGCTACTCTGGCCATGTCATGGCCCAGCAACAAAAGTAGTGAGCTATCGGATGTGAGTAATTTGCATGTGAGGGGTGGATGGGTAATGGTAAAACCCGCAAAGGCGATACTGTGTCGTATGCAGAAAAGGTGAACCAGAGGTATAGGAGGGGGCAGCTGGTGAAGTGGACATAAACACAAACACATAGAGAAACAGCTGCAAGACAAGCAGACAGGCCATAGTGTAGAACACAATCCCACAAACATATGTATCATGTAAATGTGCGATCAAAATGTATAGATATGTCACCGTCACATACCCACAGGTTGGTCCTGATGGAACTGGCCATAACAAATGCAACACACCTGGCTGCATAATGGGCTACCCAGCATACCCTCCACATCACACAACCCAGCCCCGTAACAGAACATCCACCAAATCCACCCGTACATGGCCCACTGGTCCGTTGCAGACACAGCTACACATACCGACCCATACGCATATGTAGTAGGTATTGTCACCATAGGCAGTGTCAGGATAGCAAACCATGTATTCCCTGCATGTTAAACCCCCTGCACATTTTCATAAAGCCAAAATACATTTCAATATCGTTTCTGTGTGGAATGGTCCAATTTCTGGAATATCCCTTATGGGATAAGTAACCTGTGTAAATAGTAGAATGGGTATGACGACAAGATATCCAATCCTGTACATATCTGGACACAAGTCAGAACGTGAAGTACAGGTCCAAGACACTGTCCAGACCTGAGTGGTCATGCATAACCCAGGATAAAACACCTTTCCATGACGCATGTGTCCCCACACAAATATGCAGGAGAATATATTGCACACTCGCATAGTGGCAAATGGCAGAAGGGTGAGGAAGACACCCGACATTAACAGGAGAACCCTGATGAAGTGTGAGGGATATCTAGTGTGTGCCGGCGTGACCGACCATAACTGACAACCTGTGTGAGCTAGATATCTGGACAGAGCCGTGACTACAAGTGAGACAAAGGTACAACAGCAGGTACAATATGCAAAGATAGCTGTTAGAAGTTATTCATGTATGTGCAGTCTGAGTACCGGGAAGTCCACTGGGTGAAGAAGTGCCCAGTAACAGCGGAGGCCCGGGTAGAAAAGCTCCACAAGCAATACAAGGAAATAAAGGCTACATAATGTTAAAGGTAAAATACAAGAGTAAAAGGCATACAGTCAGGAAATACACATGCATAACATGTGCATAATAAGACAGTGCAAATCCAGAGTTTGTAGTGGTAATACAGAAATGTACAACAATGACATACTGGGAGTCAAGTGAGTGTCAGCTAAGTCTGGTTAAGCTGGAGGGTAGAGAGGAGCAGGAGTATGGAGAGCTCAGAGGAGTGAGATCCGTAGAATGTATAACAGGTGCAAGCAGGAATATATCCATGTGGATGGATAAACATAGATATATCATAGAATGACAGTTTGCACAATGGCATTAATGTCCGGAGTATGAAGTCTGAAACTCAACTGTCTGCCAGCACGTCCCGACATCTGTCCCTAATGCCGAGCTACTGCTGTGCCAGAACACAACAGCGTATTACAGAGGTTCGTACCATATCACTCAACTGTCCAGATATTCGCAGAATGACCAGAGTGTTGGCTCATACTGTTGTGTGCCTCCGACAACCTGCATCTGTCCGGTAAATAGGTGTGGATTGATGTCACAAAATAATGAGCATTAAGTATAGCACTCCACATCCCGCAGAAGGGTCATGACAATGCAAAACCTATAGTATTCTATAAACGTTATAAGCTTGTAAGGAAACTAGTTAAAATGTGTCCCTCTTACTCTCCCCATCATGTAGGGTTTGCGCAGATTTGTTGCTCAAAGAGGTCGAGAGGTATGGTCTGTACATATGTACAGTAACAAGCCATGACATTTGTGTAATGTACAACTGCATACCTGTAGTCACAACATGTTCAAGAAAATAATCCCCGTATGAATGAATACAGGTAATAGTCAAATGTGAATGGGAACCCCCCCTCACCGTGGAGTATGGACTGTAACAACCCCACCCATAATATGTACAGCCAACAGAATAAGCTCCTGATGGGTGCCCAAACACATGTGTCTATAAATACAGGTAAAATGTTCATAATAGGGAGATGTTCCCTGTCCACATGCTTCATCTGACATTTGAACTCGGCCAGGGAAGTTCCGTTCACCAAGTGGACAAGCCCATACCCAGATCACTACATGAACACCCTGACAATCAGAAACGTGTATGTGATATGACTATATGCCCTGGTGTTCTGCATATCCGCGGAGTGATTAACAATGCAGCTGGGGTCCACAGCAGTAGGCAATACGGAATGTGTAATATGTAGTACCACGTTTCCCACAGCAGGGGAATGGATGCCTGTGTTGTAAGTGAAGCGGTGAGGCATATGTTGATGTAGCTAAGTACTATGGGTATGCATATCAATGAGGCAGAACAGCAACAGAATACTGTTTCCGGTATCTGTCCAACGTGAATGCAGTCCCGGTTGACCTACGACCACTGCAGATATCCCTGTAAAGTGTAATGAATGCGTTCGTGCTGTACACACACTTAAATATGTAAAGGTGAACCGTGTGTTTCACACCAGTCCGTAAACCGGACTACAGATAAGTAAGTGTTATGGTCAGACGTATGAAAGGCCGCGCAAGCACACATTTATTAAACAGATGTAACCCACAACATGTAAATGCAAGTGCGCCTGTGCGTGTGTGATCCACTCACAGCATAGTAAATGAATGCTGTTTCCCCCCACGTTAGATATACATGGCTCAAACCTGTTAACCCCGTAAAGTATGAAACCAGACAAAGGCATGCAAACTACCGGTACAAATAGGGACAAACCCCAGATATGTGCCAGAACAAACATAGAAAGTGGATAGAATAACGGGTGTGTCAGTAGCATGGATTCTCTGAAGGGTATGCAGTCATAACCTGAACTGCTTGCCAGTATTTCCCAACACAAGTCTTTAATGAAATGCCACTACATTGCCAGATAGACACAAGGTTATGAAAAACACACCGAAGATAAAGAGGCAACCAGCTGTACATTCTGCGACAATCTGAACAGTGGAAAGGTATGGTATGGATATAGATATATGTGTATACACATAATCCACAGACGTAAACCAAAGCAAATTATGAAATGAGGACTGTACATGTATATATGTATACACAACAAACATATGTCCCGTAGATATGACATATGTACATAAATAGGCCACGGCATAGCTAATATGGGTAGACAAACAGACATGCACGAAAGGTGAATAAACTGCTGCTTTCCAAACCATTGGCCAGAAAGTGACAGTCCAGCAAGTTCTACACTTTAAACATGCATATAGGTGTCCATTGCAGGACCCCAAAAATTGATCCATACGTAGTGTCAACCGTCATTGACACAAAATAAGTGACCTCAGCAAGTACGATATAGCTGTACATGCAACAGTAGCAGGTGCAAGGGTAATGACACATGTGTCGATAGAATGTATGACGTACGAACTGATATCCGGAGAGTGGGGAGTGCATATAAGTGTCTCCACACTTTAGTACCGCTCACATTAAACATGTGTAATGGGTACTGTGGATGGGGTGTCAGGTATGGGAATCATGGGTATGCAGAAATGGGCCTAGGTGTTGTTTGGCAGAGATTTATTAGGTCCGCCCCATGGGAGTGATGTGGGTATAGCACACGCCTATATTCTCAATAATGGGGCAAACCATCCACTGGATATTGCGTAAACCATTGTGGGAATATGTAGGGCCCTATATCAGTGTCATGTAGGCGATTATCATGGATGGACATGCGTACGACCAAGATGGTAACTATACCTGGCAAACTGTCAGAATAAGACAGCTGCACTAAGGCATAGTACATGAAATACAAATAGGGACTATATTAGATATACCCCAGACAAAGTCAGAACATTGATAGAATACTGGCGTAGCCAGGAATACGAATGTTATGAGTGTTACTAATCATGACATAGAAATGTCAGTCACTATTATCTAACCGCACAGTTCGTAATGCCTTGCCAGTAATTTACCAGAAAGGCACATTACTATGACAAATGTAACAAGAGCAAAGGTCAAACGTCAGGGCGTTTACCCATAATGTGTACAGGTTAGGGGTATGAAGGTAACCTGTCCAAAATACATGTACAGAACTAGTGATACTAGGTGGACAGGTGAGAAGAAAGATGTTAGGACAAATGACAAAACATGTACAAGTCATACGCATGTACTCCGACAAATGTGAATGACAACGTATGCCCTGTGAAAGTCAATGTGGAAGGTTAATAGACTCAAAAGAAATGTGTCCCTCAGGGTGTCATGCAGTGTCACCGTTACAATGTCCAGTCCCCCATACTCGTATGTGAGCTCTGCCACTGACAGAAAGCGCAAATACCGGCGTACACATACGGTACATGATAGACTAATTAGTGTGGATAAGCAGCTGTTGGCCTGTGTGAGGAATACAACCCTCTGGGTGGGTGTGTCCTGCAATATAAATGTAATGGCATGTGGCCTGTGATGCCACCATACAGTGTGTGTATTGGTGTCAGAAAGTTGATATCTTGTATCAGACACATACTCCGCAACTGTACAGAATTACGCAGAATGTGCAGAGTTCTGCCTCATATGTTTGGTGTGCTCCATGTAAAATCAGTACCATTCTGGCAAATTCCTGAGAACTGAAGTCATGAAATAATGACAAATGTGAGTTTAAGACACCAAATCCATCAGAAAAGTCATACTAATGCAAAACCTATTATTGTGTCAACTATCTACATTTGTAAGAGCAATATGTAAATACTGCCCCTATGTGTCCCACTATCAGTTAAGGCTTTGTCCAGATGTTTGCTCTAGGAGGTGGAGTGGTATGATCAGAAACTGATACATGTGTGAGGAAACAGCATTATCGACTGCAAGATAACGCAGGAGGTATGAAAAGCGATGCAGTAGGACGTTCAGTACTGTCCACAGGTATGTGCTGACATGTCAAATGACACAGCAGTCTACATGAAGTACCTATAGGGCTGTCACCTTTACAAATGATGATTGTGGGACATACCCACAGCCATGCACACAGCACAAATAGACATACACACAGCAAAGCTAGGCCATGATACATGAGGCCTCCGGCGGTATGCAGTAGAGTGAGAGTACAGCAAGGATAGATGTCTGCCAAGCTATACAGCAAACGCCTGTAAGGGCGTGTAACACCGCCCGTAACATGAACATTGCACGGACAATGTTGGGATTTGCAACATACCCCATTGGTATGTGAAAGCTATGCAAATATGCGATACATGAAACAGTCAGCTGTCCATGCAAGAGCAGAGTTATGGGCAGAAAATATATATATATATATATATATATATATATATATATATATATATATATATATATATATGTATATCGATACAGACATACACACACAGACACACACACACACACGTGGCAGGGTTGTGAGCAGAACACAAATGTAAACACTGTACCACACAACAGCATTACGCAGTGACAGAACGTGCAACCATGAGTAGTAGATCACGGAAATCACACAGGCATACGTCTAGCCTGTAGACAGCGGCATCAAAGGCAAAGACACCGCACAGATGTTATGGTGAGTGAATACTGTAAAAGCAATGTACTGTTGTCATGCAGCTGGAAACACACACACACACTTGGCAGGGCTGGGAATCGAACTTACACCTAACTACCCTATCACACTACAGCATGACACAGAACACGCCACCGAGATTACTAAACACAGCAGACCCACAGGGTCAACATCCGCAAGGCAAAGACGCCAGCAGGATATATCTGTAAAAGCACACACACTCAAACACACACACACACTTGGCAGGGCTGGGAATCGAACTTACACCTAACTACCCTATCACACTACAGCATGACACATTTACAGAACACGCTACCAAGATTACTAAACACAGCAGACCCACAGGCATTCTTCTAGGTGCGTGTCAACATCCGCAAAGGCAAAGACGTCAGCAGGATATATCTGTGGTGCGAAGCATCTAAAAGCGTAACCTGAGTCCCCAGGCGGACGGGAGCGCACACACACACACACACACACACACACACACACACACACACACTTGGCAGGGCTGGGAATCGAACTTACACCTAACTACCCTATCACACTACAGCATGACGCATTTACAGAATGCTCTACCAAGATTACTAAACACAGCAGTCCCACAGGCATCCTTCTAGGTGCGTGTCGACATCCGCAAAAGCAAAGATGTCAGCAGGATATATCTGTGGTGTGAAGCATCTAAAAGCATAACCTGAGTCCCCAGGTGGACGGGAGCATGCGCACACACACACACACACACACACACACACACACTTGGCAGGACTGGGAATCGAACTTACACCTAACTACCCTATCACACTACAGCATGACGCATTTACAGAACACGCTACCGAGATTACTAAACACAGCAGTCCCACAGGCATCCTTCTAGGTGTGTGTCGACATCCGCAAAGGCAAAGACGTCAGCAGGATATATCTGTGGTGTGAAGCATCTAAAAGCATAACCTGAGTCCCCAGGCAGATGGGAGCATGCGCACACACACACACACACACACACACACACACACACACACACTTGGCAGGACTGGGAATCGAACGTACACCTAACTACCCTATCACATTACAGCATGACGCATTTACAGAACGCGCTACCGAGATTACTAAACACAGCAGACCCACAGGCATTCTTCTAGGTGCGTGTCAACATCCGGAAAGGCAAAGACGTCAGCAGGATATATCTGTGGTGCGAAGCATCTAAAAGCATAACCTGAGTCCCCAGGTGGACGGGAGCATGCGCACACACACACACACACACACACACACACACACACACACACACACACACACACACTTGGCAGGGCTGGGAATCGAACTTACACCTAACTACCCTATCACACTACAGCATGACGCATTTACAGAACGCACTACCGAGATTACTAAACACAGCAGTCCCACAGGCATCCTTCTAGGTGCGTGTCGACATCCGCAAAGGCAAAGACGTCAGCAGGATATATCTGTGGTGTGAAGCGTCTAAAAGCATAACCTGAGTCCCCAGGAGGATGGGAGCATGCGCACACACACACACACACACACACACACACACACACACACTTGGCAGGGCTGGGAATCGAACATACACCTAACTACCCTATCACACTACAGCATGACAGATTTACAGAATGCGCTACCGTGATTACTAAACACAGCAGACCCACAGGCATTCTTCTAGGTGTGTGTCAACATCCGCAAAGGCAAAGACATCAGCAGGATATATCTGTGGTGTGAAGTGTCTAAAAGCGTAACCTGAGTCCCCAGGCGGACGGGAGCATGCGCACACACACACACACACACACACACACACACACACACACACACTTGGCAGGGCTGGGAATCGAACTTACACCTAACTACCCTATCACACTACAGCATGATGCATTTACAGAACACGCTACCGAGATTACTAAACACAGCAGTCCCACAGGCATTCTTCTAGGCACGTGTCAACATCCGCAAATGCCAGGACGCCGGCAGGGATTGTATAGAGAGTGTACGATCAGACATAGTACTGTCCCACGGTAGACATATACAACCACACGGCAGTGGTGTACTCTGGGCAACTATACATGTATGGAGCACTACAACAACAATACATAGACACAGTACGCACCACAGACAGTACACCCTTCCAGATAGTCACCCAGTGTGTACTCGGTAGGCATCCATCCTGACGTTGAAGACGGAAATCCATTGCCTGGATGACCACTATGGCAATACATAATGTCAACGGCCATGCCCATGCACAGAGGGACATCACCGACACAAGGTGTCACTGGCCATGGCCGCACACCTGGTAATATACGTCAGTTCGGACTGTACTGTGTGTTGATCTACACAACGGCGTACTGGGCATGCTCACACACTTAGCTGTTGCAAAGGGCCATCTTGCATGCAGATGGAGTGTAAACATGGAAGGTCTCAGTTTGGACTGTACCGTGTGTCCATCTACACAACTGTGTACATGGACTGTACTGTGTGTCCATCTACACAACAGCATACTGGGCATGCTCACACACTTAGCTGTTGCAAAGGCCTGTCGTGCATGCAGATGGAGTGTACACACAGAAGGGCACAGTACAGAAGGGCACAGTAAGGTATAACTGTCCTCATGCACAGGGCGGTCACACATGCAGTGACCTGTACACACACAGCTGCCATCACAGCTATCACAGGTGCAGGTCACACACATACACACTGCAGTGTACACTGTAGCTGTCAAGTCATCACCATGTCGTCGGTGCAGCACTACACAGCCTTACAGTACCACAACACCATGTGACACATGACCACTGGGCTGTACAGAGGTGTACACCAGCTGTGCAGAGTACACATGTACCAACAGGTGTTATGCATTGCAATGATACCAGTATACATAAACAGATAAGCTCAAGACATACCACGGCCCTTACACACCTGTGACACATGACTGTTGCTGTACACCAATGAACACACGTCTGGATATGTCATACATGTGATTGTGTGGATGTGTGCATGGACTGCACTCACAACACATACATACATAGCCTTTGATGTACCTCGTGCATAACAGTGGCCTAATCAATGCTACATACGCAAATGGAAGGTGGGTCCATGTCTGTTGAATGCTAACACTACAGGGGGTAGCAATGTTGACCGAGACACATGCCATTGTACTGGTTGCCTGTGACACCCGTGATATCATACCACAGTCCATGTGTTATGTATGTCAACACACATGTCCAACAATAGCAATGCATACAAACATGGCAACAGGAGACACATGTGACATCTATACTGTGCATGCAGCAACCATGCATGTGCAGTGGCTGATGTCCATAACATAGTTGCAACTAACTATGACATGCAGTCACAATGCAGACCCATCACTGACACCTGTATACGGTGACATACAAACAGCACGTATGGAGGGATGTGTGCACATAAAGTGGTGAACCACCTGTGTAGATGTATGTGTGCAGGGGGTGGCTCACAGTTGTGTCACACACCATCCTATCATGCCATGCGCAAACAGTATGCTATGTCGCTGTTACGTGACGGTGCTTACATAATGCATGCACAGCGGTCAGGTGTTACCAACTATATGTCACATGGCACCTGTAACACCTACAACCTCCCGTGTGCATATAGCAGCACATTTGCCAGATATAGCATTGGTACACATAATGCAATCATTACCGCTGCATGTCTATCAAACATGTCATCATATGGCAGGTGTATCATTCCCAGCACTGCCACCTGTAATGTGTCCTGCTATGTATGTCACGTCTCTGTCCAGTGTAGCCTGTGGCACTGACCACATGCATCAGGTGCAGTATATGTGCGGACATCTGTGTCATGTTGGTGTTTCCAACAGTCAGGTTGAGGGTACATGTAGCATGCTGATATTGCCAGACATGCCTGTGAGTAATCCACAGTTACACGTGGGGGAATGCAAACACTGCTACCTGTAGGCACATGCAAGTACACCATAGGAGGGAACCAGGGTATCACAACCAACATGGTGCTACAGATGTAACCGAGACACATACCGTGAACACATCACAATGCATGCTGCACCTGCACTACATGGTATGACCGGTGCATGTCGACAGTACACAACCTATGTCACATACACATCTCTCTGTATTCACACACAACCACTGCAACATAGACATCCCTCACTATGCATACACAGGTAATATTACATACACCTCTCACTGTTCTGTTCACCCTGTGCATCAGAATATTTGTGCATAACCCTGCACTAATGGTGTGGATGACAGGGATGCAGCACAGGCTTCATTATATGCACAGGGTGATTTGTTTGCCAGGGGCATAGGCTGCACCAATGGATAACATCATGTGTGTGTGTAAGGGCCGGTGAGTTGATTGTACATCTCTGTTCAGAATGCATGTGGATGTTGTGGAGCCCTACAGTTGTGTTTGCTGTGTGCGTGTATGTGTGTACACAGTTCTGCCATTTGTGAGGCCTACACAGGGTATAATTGACAGCCCCAAATTGTACAGACCAGGTTGTACAGCTCACTGTGTCTGTCCACGGCCACATGACCTGTGCCTGCCTGGGGTTGCACGGGCACTACCAGGTGGAGGTACAGAGTGGGCACTGTCCGATGACATATGTCCGCTGGAACCATGTCCCCACTGGGAACATCCAGGGCCACGTCCACTGGCCTGCTGTGTCCTGGTGTTGACAGCGCAGCACCAGCTGCACTGCTACTGCTACTGGCACTATGGGAGCGGGCATGTGAGGTGGCACGCTCATGTCGACCTACACTAGGTGGTGTTGCTGGCCTAGGTCCACGTGGCCTATGCCTCACTTCTACCAGATGTCCCAGCACAGACGGCTCCTGCTCATGGATTGCCATGCCTCGGTCAAGGATTCAGACCATTTCACCCAATCGCCTATCCAGAACATCAGCAATCTGCTGTTGAGCATTTGCCAATGCTTGGATGTTGTCATTTAGGGTATGGATAGCAGCCCTCTGCAGCCTCTGCCCTTCTCTGTTCTGCCATTCAGCACGTGCCTGTGCCACCATTACAGTCTGGAACATGTGTCTGGTGATACCAGCTGCTGCGCTCTGTCCTGCAGGTGCATGTCTGCCAGAGGTCCTCCTACGAGCAGCACCGGCCACATGCCTGTGTGGCACATCTGCAGTCATTACACTGACACCATGGTGTGTAGACACACCTTCTGTAGCCACCACACATTCCTGTTCCACACTAACAGACGCTGACTGTCCTTCCTCTATGGCCACTGGTGATGCGGTATGTGTTGGCAGCAGAACTGTGTGCAGGAAAGAGGGAGACATAGCTGGGATGGTAACCATTGGCACAGATTCAGCCCCTGACAACCCTGCCTGTACCTCATGCATATGTTCATCACCGCTAGTATCTGTGGGGACACTAACATCAGATGGACCACAGGAGGGTAACGCACCTACATCACCTGTGAATGCAAAGAAATACTGTAAAGTACAATAGACACAGACACACACACACACAGACACACACACAGACACACACACACACACAGACACACACACACACACACACACACACACACACACACACAGACACACACACACACACACACACACACACACACACACACACACACACACACACACACACACACACACACCATGCATGTGATTTGTCAGATGGCATGCAGCATGCCTGTGATACAGCAGTGGGCATGCAGCTCAGACATTAATAGTGTTAGTAAGCATACCTCCCTGGGGTGCACACTACAGCAAGCAGGTGTCATATCAGTAGCCATGCAGTTCACACAATCATGGTAGTATGCATGTATCCCCGTGATACACCATGTGGCCCAGAACAGGATAACAGTACACATGGCTGACGTGACCTTGACATGTAATCTGCTGACATGTGCAATAACATGCATACATGTCTGACACAATGGTGTCCTGACACATGTACAGCATCATAATGGGCTTCACATTGCAGTGTTGTGTGTATGCCCTACAGATAGAATGCATGTTTAGCAAATGTGCATGAGCATGGGAGAGTAGTGTGAGCCATCTACATTGCTATACAGTGTGAAGTACAGACACTGTGCCATTGCATGGCATCATGAGGCATCTATGTTGCTGTAGAATGCATAATATGTACACATTGCATAGCCATAACTGCAACACAGTCGTGATGTTCAACAGATCGTATATGGTAGACTTCAATGACACCTCCAGTAGCTGTGCACAGGCTTTTAGGATGTCCAGTGTACCACATCAACTGTATAATCGGTCAACTATGACTATAATTGGACCATGTGTGGACAATGTGCAACAGGGTGTATACACATCCCATGTACTGTGTGGCTACATGTCTCTGGCCATCCCCCATGGCCATGTGTGCACATGTGTTGGCCAAATGTGTGTGATGGCCATCTATCTCACATGTCTGTGTTGTCCCATATGACATACACCCATAGATGTCAGATATGTCACAATCCACAGGGCTATGCAGACAATGGGTTGTATGTTTGGTATGTGGGGTATAGGTCATGCGATAGTGTGACAATATTGCAGACAGAACACTACGTGTCTGGGATATGTCAGGTGGCACATCACAATGTGTGCACCCAATGCAGGGACATATGACACAATGGTGACACCTGTGGGCTGCCCATATCACAGCTCACTGTGTGGTACTGTGTGCGTACCACACATGTTGTTCCAATGCATACTACATATGCCTCCATTGTAGAACACCTCCACCATTGTATGCACAGCTGACCACACATGTCACAATGACAAGTACTGTGGTTTCAAGTCGGTGTATCATTTTGTTTGTATATATTGCACATGGGTGGCCTGTTTGAATGATGGGTGATGCGACCTGCATATCATGACTGGAACAAACATCAGGTAAGTGTTAACTGGCCACATGGCAAATAGATCTACACTGTAACATGCCTGATACTGATGACAGTCTCACCTGCAACGGACTCATGTCTGTGCGGCATGCCAGAGGTACCTGTATAGGGGTGACACAGCAGTATGAACATTACCCATGACTGTATGACAGCCACAGGTTGCACTGTGCATGTGAACACATTCACCTGTGTAATAGCATATAGTATGCACATGTGTGCATACACAGCGTAGCATACTTTAGTATGTAGCATGTGTGTCCACATACCTTGCATATGTTGTTACTTTACATAATGTACAGTGACACATGCAACTAAATGGGATATAATAGCCATATGTGCAGCACTGACTTACCAGGCAACTCCAGGCTCATTGGTTGGGAGACACCCACCTCCACGATGGCAGCTAGTGTTTGTGGATGCTGTTCCCTGGGTGTCCCCAGACTGGCCAGTAGCTCCTCGGTGTGTGTAAGTGGGGGCTGGGTTGGTGGCCCACCACCTGTTCCACCTTGTTCCCTGGCGATTGCAGTGGCACGCTGTTTTGCATGTCGTATCAAGTCCATGCAGTGTCTGCGCACCTGCTGGTAGGTGCGGTTATGGCCACCCACATTGTTCACCCTCCTGCGTAGATCCTGCCACAGGTCATCCCACTGCTGAGCATGCTGTGGCACATGGCTGAACAACAAGTCATAGTTGTCATGGAGCTGTGGGATGAGGACATCATCCTTCTGGCGGCTGTATGCTGGGAGGCATGCACGGGGCATTATCTGTAAGACATAATGATGGTGGCAGGTTACAGTTTCAGAGATGTACAGAGATACTGCTGCACATACATTTCTATGACATCTACTACATCTGCACAGTTATCTTTGCAAAGCATCATGACACTGACATGACTGACCTGTTTGTGTCACACACATCTCACACCCATTATGCATTGGATATCATCACCATATATGTGTGTCACCTCATTACAGTGTTCATACTCCATGTAAATGCTGTCTTGCTGTGGGCATGTATATTTGCCTGCACTTGTGTTCCTTCCTATCTGCACATGCCTGGATGTGTCCATGGTAATGCTGTTGACCTGGATGCTGTGTATATGTCACATATCAACACAGACACAGCCGTAATGGACTTGAGCAGTGACAATGCACACATACGCATGGACACCTGTACATGCATGTGTTTTGCCATATACAACTACACAGCACTATACAACTGTTCAACATCTTGCCACTGATCGCCTGTATTGCACATGTGATAGACATGGGACAATGGCTAGTCAGACGACATTCGCAGGGATGGTTATCAACCATAGCATGTGCGGGCATGGTTTCCAAGCTGTAACAGACAGCCATTATGCCACCGCAAGGTGCATCAGTGCCACATTACTGATCCAGTCAGTTGATAGTACATCTACCATGCGGCCATCACACCATGCATGACTGGGATGACATGTGCAGCTTTGATGGACATGGTTGCATGGTATGGTGGGAATATGTCACATATATGGCACAGGGATCTGTCCAGCCTGTGGTGATCCTAGTATTAGGACGGTGGCTGTCCATGACATATGTCTTATAGATCAGGATATGGACATGTAGCATGTCCATCATCATGGTGTAGCAAATGTCTTTCTGCAAGGTAGACAGCATGCTGCATAGTGGAGGTGAGGATTGTGAAGGCTGGTATCGCACATCCATGCATAGCCATTACCCCTTAAAGGTGGTATGTGATCCAATATTGGTCACCACAGTGCTGTTTATGCCTGTCCAGTGATCTCCGTGCTCATGGATGGCACCCTGACATGACATGGGTACCTCATATGACTACCTAAGGGGCCTGGAGACATCACCAAGTCAGGGGTGCACTGCACAGCACCATCCCTTACACAGTGTCCATAATGTTGACCACAGCCTAGGTAGTAGTTTATGGGTACAGGGATGTTCACCTAGCGGTGACAATGCTGGTATCATCCATCAGACTGTGCACATATGTCACACACCTCACCCACACAGCCCATTCTGTATGTTGTTCACAACACTGACACAGCTATACTGATAGGTCATGGCCATTCACAGCCTTACATACACAGATGCCTAACATTTGTCTGTGTGGTATGGGCTACAATGAGGGTGGGGTACAACACATTAACCCTGTTCTACTGTAGCTGTCACTGGTGTGATGTACACATGTCACTCTTGCACCTTTTGTAGCTGTGAGTCTGTCAACAGGCCACTGGTGGAACACTCCTGTAACATACAAAGGTATTTGTAATCAAACATCCGTGCTGTGTTGTACATCTGTACTGCTAACATCTACAGTGATAATGGTTCATGGACATGCACAGCATGCTCAGCAGGGTTATAGTGTGGTGCCACCCAAAATGACTGTCATCACCACTTGTGGGTTGATATTATCCAACAACCTATCTGTATTGTATGGTCATGCTAGGCACTTGTTCAGAACTTGTAAGCATGTCATGAGCTACTGATTACTATAGCACCCATTCCACATCATTTCCCACAGGTACACTGGCTGTCCTACACTACACAGCTTGCTTATGGTACAACAGCTGTTGTACACACGTAACGCACATATCCTGTGGGACATGGTTGTATATACAGGCATGTCCAACTGTCACGTACCAGTGCTACTTCCTGTCTATATGAGGGATATGTCATACATGTGGCAATAGAGCAATTGTCTCATACACATTCAATGCTCACCTCCCAACATATGACACTACAGCCTGTGGGGGATGCACTTCTGCAGCCGTGCTGGGGGCATAGCTCTCAAGTGTACCTCATTACAAGGAACGTACCTCATTTGGGGTCTTAAAAGGTGCATGTTCCTCAAGGTTCCACATTGGAAGGGTCTGTCACACATTCATTGTTAGAAATTGTTTACCTGCTAGCCATGGCTAAATAGATGGGAATCATATTAATTCATTAGAATATCCTTTTTATAAGTAAAACCAGCCTATTTTAGCCATCATATGCCCTTCTTAGTTGAAGCTGTTAGTAAGCCAGTTGTAAGTGTTCCACATTTTGCCCATTTGTCACACATTATGAGGGCTAATGTTCCTCATTTTGGGGACAGGAGGTTGACAGCTATGGCTGGGGGTGATGCTGTCACCAACCCCGACTGCACCTGACAGTCATTTGGGGATGTGTAACATTCGCAACACACCCCACCCATCACATAGTCTCACATGATCTACACCACTGGCCACACCTACGAGGACAACTTGTGCAGTACGTCTCCATACTCAGTGTAGGCACCAGAGGTAGCCCCCATCATGGCAGACAACTTCACCAACGTATAGCCCACAGACTCATGTGTGCCCATCACATACAGCCAATAGGGAGTTATAACATTCACAACACACCAGTCATAGGTGACTCTGTAGGGAGTCACACTGCAGTTCCACAGAGCAGGCTACACAAGGCAATAGTCGCTTACATCTTGCTGTCGGGTAACTGCTTCTGCAACATAACCTATGCACCCATGCCACACCTCACCAGGTACGATGTGACTGTCATTCTCCATGTTAGTGTGACTGCTCTGTGATGCCATTTCACAGACTATGTGTGCAGAGACTTGCAATAGCTCACCAGTCTTATAGCCCTGAGGGTGTGGGCCACGCCCTGGGGAGCATTTTGCATTCGTCCGGACACGATACCACTGTACAACAACCGACTGTGTCACTTCAACAGTTGCCTATGCTCCTATTGTCATTCCACAGGCATCTGGTATCTGTCCGCTTTGACTGACCTGGTCAAACACAATGCTGTGGCACAGATGACTTGCACCTGTCAGCCCTGGGAGTACAGCTCACATGTAAGGCTCTTGCTGCTTCTATGCTGCCTGTCTTGCACAGTTTCCAATAACTGTCACCAGCAGAACGGGAACTGGCAAGAACGACATGGGGTCATGTGACACAATGCTTGCATCTTCCTCTGTGACGCACGCAGGCAAGGCACACCTTATAATGCACCACTCAAACATCTCTGCAGTGACTGGGACCTGCCTCTAGGCTCTGCAGAGCACACCTGCAATGACAGGTTATAGACAGACCATACCTTTCAGGCACATACCTGGACCGGCACACCCACAGCTGAGGGGTTCCCATATCCCACTATGTTGTGCACACATCCTGGCTAGTTACTTAGCACAATGCATCAGAGGTGCCCCACGTGCAACTAACTGTGTCCGGGACCGCTATACACATTGTAAAAAGCTACAGAGTCAACATCATACCCCACGGTTAACATACCTTATTTGTTGGTATATTGGACAGTGGGCCTCAGACAGCTACTACTGATGTGTGACCAACACTACCCCACACTTAACCGGGATAGCCACTCATGTACCGACACATCCATGAGTCACACCCTCCGCTCTGCTGGATCAACCCATACACACCACCTCCAAGACCTACATTAACCTTGACATGAACACTACCACCATGTGACTGGTGTTACACACCTGGGGTTATCCCCTCATTGGTGGATTCCAAACATATGCTATTCAACCTTGTTAGCCACATCCCAGCACCACACCCATCACAGCATACACAGTACATGAGTACTACAACACCTACTACAGACGTCTGCTGACAGCAGTTGTTAATGTCATGACACCCGTGCAGATGGACAATGCACATACAAATGCTGACACATACCCCAGTGCACTTCATTAGCATGTACACAACTGCATGGATCATGCTATTCCACACAGAGCCATGATGGTACACACCAGATAACAGACGCCACTCTGGTGGTCATGTTCCATTGACATATGATGTACAACAACAGGTGTAGGCTGTTGCACAGTGGTGTACATTCCCAAGGGTGGGGTGGCTCACTGGTCAGCCGTGGTAGGGCCACAGGGTCCCTCATCACATACTCCAAGACTAGCTACGTAAACATGAGTGTGACACATTCCGGGGTGTACCACCAGGCATTATGGTGGTATGTCAGTAGTCGATGGCAACACCCACATCTGCTGTCACATACAACAGTCACTCAGGAACATTACAGACCCAGGTGATGTTGGCAACATGCTGGAAGATGGATTCAATACTAACATTACACCCTCTCACTCACTACAGGGCCACAATCCATACAGGAACATTGTGGTGTCCCTGTGGTCACACCTACACAGTACTGACCTGCACTCTATATGTCCTGGGACACTAGCCCCATGTCACCTTCCAACGTCCCAGGCTGTGATGTCCACCAACCTCTGAATGACATGTCTCCCCACTAGGCCACCATATTCAGTAATAGCCTTGTTTCAGACATTGTAGCCCCTGAATGGCACACAGCAGCATTTATCACACTACACAGAGGTGGCACCACAATGCATGAGTGGGACTATAGTCCTACACACCTGACTGGACTGTTCTGCATGGCTATGGGGCACATCATCAAGGACATCATTCACAGAGACATTGTTGGGCTCCCGTCCTTTGCTGCCACCCGGGTTGGGCTTGTTAGGGCCAGAGCATGGCCCCTACACATGGTGGACTCCTTTCATACAGTTATCAGGGCAGTTGCTGATGGTACGGGAGTCCACACATCCTACATTGTCCTCTCATTGCCTTTCAGCACCATTCTCCATTCTGGTATTGACAACATACACATCCACCTGCACATCGTACCCTATGTCTCAGGATGTTATGCAATGTGGCTCATGGACAGGACACACACAGTGAGGCCAGCATACCATAGTATCTACTACATGTCAGGTACATTTGGCATACCACAGTCCTCAGTCGTAGGGCCCTTCATGTTCAGTATATGCTTCCCTGCGGTACAGGCTAGCACAGGGGACTTTCCCTGCCTAGCTTTCAAACCCCTGCATACAAAGCACCATGATTGCTGCACCAGCTGATACTGACTCCATCCATACGGGTGTCACTGTGACAGATACATGATATGACTATCATGGCATCAAGCTGCATGACACAAGGTGCATGAACATCACCTTTGCATTACACCATTCACCCACTGACTATCACATGTGTGGTAGTCCCCTACATACATATCACATTGTACATGTTTGCAGTACACACATATGTCGCACCCACTCCTGTAGTTACCGTATTGCCACTGTGGTGTGGATATCCTTCTACATGGCCACACCTATCTGTACTGGGTGTGTAGCTGGTACATAGGCACCCATTGTACCTCTGAACTCAAGACATCTACACAAATTCAAGGGTACACCACCCCATTTAGGGTGTACCTTACACAACAGCTACAGCTTTACATACCACAACATTAACACGCCATGACGTTTACTGAGCTCCGACAGTTTAAGTATGCGGCTGCACTACGGACACCACATCTGTACACATTTGCATACTACATACTCAGGGGTGACCTCTGCTGATCAGACAGGGCCCATGTCCACAACATTATTAATGGATATACTCCTCATACGCGACATAAGCAGAAGCCACTGTGAGCAACATGCTCATGGATTTGTGCACACACGCCACAATGAGTGGGATGTGCTTGAGGGTTACATTCCCAAACCAGACACTCACCATGCTTTGGAACATAAGTTCTATGTACATCACGCAGGGACACTCAGTAGCACTGTTCATGTGATACCTCCCTTGGTGGTTGGGAGACACATGTAGGCCTGGGATCACTGCAGTGGCTGTACTGTGCAGGGGTGCAGGTGACACATGGCTCTGCTGTTCACAGGACACTACCCTAGAGAGGTGCCACTAGTGTGAACATTGTAGTTGTGCCTACACATGGACTTGCCAGACTGCATAGTACCCCACTATGCACCTGTGAAGCTATTACATGTCCTTTGTGCATGGTTACTTGGTAGCCCTTCCATTTAGATTAGCTATCATGCTATTACAATGTCCCATGCCTACAAGTCATATGTATCCTGTTATTGTACATGCCAATAGACGATACCTGTGGTATGCATGATATGCCTGTTATGCTGTGTAAAATATCTGTCATATCTACCTACAATACTATACATTACACATATTTCACATAGTATCCCATAATGCAAAGCATACTTGCACAGTGGGACCACCTTAGATATGTCATTAACGTTATATGCCCATACACATGCATGCTGTGACAGTATATCAACATATACTATCCCCTGCTATGGCACGTCCTTGTTGGACATACCCTACCACTGACGGCGGGTTGTATGGAATTGTTCTGTTTAATGCCCTCATGTAGCATCCCTTGTGGTGTCTGTGCTGTGTACCTTGTGTCCCACTGCTGGACGCACAGTTTCTACAAGCGTTAGTATGCTCAGCAAGACATCACTACATAAATACCTTTCCCCACTTTATGCATTGTGGACATGTTTAATTAATGCAAACCAGGCTATACATACAGTAAAACTAATTAATACAGATCATGATATACATAACCTTACATATCGGGTGTTCTACATACCTTGTTATTGTTACGGTGTTTCATTTCTATCTCTCTCACAGTGTTTCAACTGGTATTCAGTATGAGCATACGGTTGGAATGTCTGGCAAGTCATCCTTATATACGTCAATACCTGTAACATGTGGATTCATCCCGCCAATTGGTGTTCCTGAGTGACTAATTACTTGCATATCAGCTGTGCAGCTACTTCATTCACCAATTACGCGGCAACAGTGGGGTATAATTGAATCCTCCACTTGGGCGTTGCCTATTTGCCCTACCTTCGGGGAGACGGTCTGTATTGTGTTTTGTTATGTGTAATTGCAACTGCTATGCATGGAGACAAGTATACTTTGGATTCATGTCCCCCGTGGATTGTGTGTGACAGGTAGAGTATTTGGTTCAACATGTGGGTGTACCTGTCATCCCAACGTCTGATAACGGAGTATTGCAAACAAAACCTGTAACATGGCTGTTTGTTCCATTATACAATGCCTGCAATTTTGCATGACGCCTTTAATTGTGTCTCTCACACGGTATGTTGAGGGTTCTGCAGATGTAATTGACTGACTGGATATTTGTGCTGCTATTACAGTCTGTATTGCTTTAGTTTCTAGTGTGGGGGATGTTGGTGGGTGTACGTAGCATATACAGGTTTGTGGGCCTTGCATTTCTACATAATCCATATATATGTGTGTGGGTTCCGTCCCTAATTAGAGAGCTAACAGTTAGTAGACTTATGTTACGGGATTGTACGTTGGGCCATTGTTAATTGGTTTCTATATCGTCTGCAGGTGAGCTTGCTACTTGTATACCTCCGGAATTGCAGCGATATATCAAGGGATATGTGTAAGTGACAGCTATCCCTTGTATTTCTGTCCCAGATATTTGCAGTCATTGCGGTTGTGTTGGTAAAAGAGCCTGTTTGCCATGGGTTGCCACCTTTTCATATGGTCATTGTTGGACACTTGCGGGACACACAGCGGTGTTTACAGGCCAACACGTAGCCATGGTCAGTACACAGGTTAGCACATACTTTTATCCTCAATACATACCTATTGTTGTGGGACTTTGGCTACTTATCATATTGCATGTAACATTTACGTTTCGTACATACAGGCATAACTATTAAATATGACTATTACATTATATATGGGACATATCAATGTCCTACCATCTCGGACATTTGCCCTTTGTACTGTTTTATGTCAGGACACACCTGCCCAGGGTGGGGCTGTCCCTCCTACTGTGGGACAGGTAGTAACCGTATGCCTATGGCTAGCTATACCCACACCTACCATACTGATCTGCCTCTGACTTGGCACTAACAAACACATGTTGTGGACACACACACACATTACAGTCACACGGAGACGCACATGGCACCCTCAACGCACACTTACACAGACTACGGCACTCACAAACACAGTTGAACACAGTACCTACGTGGACCGCAACACCAGCAGCAGTGACTAAATGTCCCTTCATATCATCATACTATTACTCGCGGCTGTACTGTTCCGGTACTGTGTTCTGTCGGTCTTTCAGCCTCGTGGTTACGCATGTCGGTATGTTACACATTCCATAGTTGGCGGTATCCTATTTATTTGTACCTCCAAGGTGTTATGAATGTCGTTGATCTATTATATTTTCAGATATCGCTGAATCCATCTATATCAACATATATCTATTGCCCTTTCTATCTGTATTATATATATGCATATGTGTACAAATATATATCTATATATATATATATATATATATATATATATATATATATATATATCTGGCGGGGAACGTGACAGGCACAGAGCACCACCATATGCTGTAAGGCTCATGTACTGTTCAGGTGTTGGCAAACCGTGTTCCACTAGCTGTTGTGTTTACAATGTTTGAGGGCTGCCTATGTAGGAGTCACACATTGGGCCACCTATACATTACAATTTACAGGTGGTCATGTTTGTGTGCCATCCATTTTACTGTGTGTGCAGGTGGAGAGGTGTCAGTCCGTAGGGGCCTACACTGTTAGAGTATGTGCTATACGTTCCCCCTTTGCCAAGGCGTAGGCATATTGGGCACGCCTCTGTCTGCCTACTGGGGCTGGCACAGTGTGTTCATGGTCTGAATCCCTCTGTGCCTGTAATGGCCTTGGCAACTGCGGTGGGCTATGAGGGCCTTCACCATTTTGTCCCTGCTGCAGCTGCTTCCGCAGGATCATATTATGTAGCATGGCACATACTATGATGATGTGGGCACACGTGCCTGGAGAGTACTGCAAGGCTCCACCAGATGTATCCAAGCACCGGAACTGTGATTTCAGCATCCCGAACACACGCTCTATGATGATTCTGGTTTGTGCGTGTGCCTCATTATGGCGTTCTTGCATGGGTGTGTGTGCATTTCTGATGGGAGTCATCATCCACAGCTCCAGTGCATAGCCAGCATCCCCCACAAGATGGCCATGTGGGATGTCCCCCCTGACAAATACCTGATACAGCTGTGAGGCATGCCAGATATGGGAGTCATGGTAGCTTCCAGGGCTGCCAGCACACACATCCATGATAATGCCCTGGGCATTGCACACGACCTGGCAATTCATGGAGTGGAATCCCTTGCGGTTTATGTAGCGCCTACCATGCTCACCGGGTGGTGACTTGATTTGTATGTGCGTGCAGTCTATCACACCCAGTACCTCCGGGTAGTGTGCCACACGGTGGAAGTGGCACATATTGCTGGCCAACTCCTCCTGAGTTCAGGGGAAGTATATCTGCTCATTGGCATGTGGTAACATGGCATCCAGTAACTGGTGTAGTACCCTGGATGCTGATGCCTGTGAGATACCCATTATATCTCCAGTTGGCCTTTGAAAAGTACCTGTGGCCAGTATTCGCAGGCTTACACATACCTTCGTGTCCACTGGGATGGGTTCCCCCTCTGTTGTTTCTGGTTCTCAGGCGTGGCCAGCACAGCTCCACTATTTGCTGTAAGATGTCCCTGTCCACCCTGTAAGGCTCTACTATCTCCAGGTCATGTAGCCCCTGGTAGGTTACCCTTGGTCTGAACACTCTCCTTCTCCTCCGAGGCCTGCAGTGGTTGTCGGCATCATCCTCCACAACACCGTCAGTCTCTAACACATGCTGATGAATCACAGCTATGGCAGCTCCCAACATCTATATTTTAAAAGTTCCCCATCTGTTTACACCTATGGTGCAGTGTTTCAGAATACACAGGTGTGTGTAGGGTGCTTTCACACTTTATACTATTGTGCTGTGAACACCGATGATGTCATAGAGTGTGTATGTACGATCGTAGCTACAGGGTATCTTATGTGTTTTACAGCCGGAACTACTATTGTGGTGCCTTTGGTGTTAAATTACATTTGGCTGCTGTGGATTACCTCTTGACCTTCCCTTTACATTTCTGCACGTTGCACCTACCATTTTCTGGCGTGCATCCTGCAGCCTACTTTCATTTGTACTTTCCTGGACCTGGCGTATCTTGCGTTGGGTGCTACTGCCAGTCTGCTGTCGGTTTGCTTTGCTCTGCTGTGTCAGGTCTCCTATCTTGGCAATCCAATACCTCCCCTCCTTTCTTTGCATTCCAATGCCTCCCCTATCCTGTTTTGCAGGTCTCTGCAAGCGGACTTGTCAGCTGCCGTCGAATGGCCATCGTGGCTTGATTGGTGTTGATTGCTCATTAGTACTCCAATTACCCTACTTCAGCATTTCCTTCTTTTCTTCCCCTGACCTTCCTGCTTGTGCTATTGTTCGCGGCGCGTGCGTCAGATTACTGGGTTTCGGGCACGTTTTCATCCCCGTACATATGGGCTTTTGGGCACCATGTGTGCTCTCAGCTAAACGATTCTATACCTTCCTCCCCACCCCTGTCCTGCAGCTTTGCTTAGCAACGGACAGGCCAGATTTGCATTGCTCCAATGTGCTTACTGCTACGGTTGCACACCCCTCTGCTGATGTCATGTATCTCCTCTGAGCCACTCCTCGGTGTTATACCGCTGCGCCCGTATGGTACAACCTTCATCTGGCGGGACATTTGCGATTCAGTATTATCTGCCTCATTTCCATGGCATTGACTACTAATTCATAGTTACCGCGCCGAACACTATCGCAGGCCCTTAGCAACCGGTTGTGGTGTTCCATGCCTAACATTGTGTATTATGCTGTAAACCTGATTTCCATTATGTTGCGATTTTATGACTTCTTATATTATTTCTTTATGTTACAGCTTCCCCACACATGCCCTGCGGTTGTGCTGTATGTTACTGTGGACATGACATTAAATGTTGTTATTTACGTGTTGTGCATCTTTTCTTATGCCATTGGCTGTGTATTTCGCCATTGGCATATGTTAACATTGTGATACCTGGGACTGGCCCGCTTCCATAACTCCGATGTTCTGTTTGGGAAAATGTAAACCGTGTTTTTTGGTTTACATTTCCGTGGGCTTACGCCTGCACCACTTCATGAATCACTATATGCCTTCATTTGCATGGTGCGACACTGCGCATGGGGTGATTAGCATACCTAAGCTGGGGGCTGCGCAGTTCTGGCATACGCCGGTAGTGCACGTGGAATTGGATCGTACCTGAATCGCTCGACGGCCATATTTGGCATTATACCGCCTACGCTATGCCTGCACCTGGCGCAAGCTTCATGAATCCCGGGGAATGTTTTTTTGTTTAACAAACAGGCATATTTGCAGAAGGAAGGAACTGCGATGGGGGCATCTTATGCCCCATCGTATGCAATATTAATATTGTTCATGAATCATTTTCAAAATATTTTTTGTATAACAAAAGTTTTTTTTATAGATAAGGTGGTAATCTATAAATGATTTATTGATGATCTTATATTTGTGTGCAGAGGTGATACAGGTGAATTTAAGGGATTTTTGAATGTGTTGCATAATAACCATTTTGGTTTGGAATTCACACATGTTCATCATACAAAAATAATTTTTTTAGCTCTAGAGTTTTATATAGAAGATCAAATGATAAAATTCAGACCATTCACCAAGGACACTGCGGTCAACAATTTTTTGTTGGCCAGCAGTATGCATCCACCTCACCTATTGAATTCATTACCATTTGATGAGTTTAAGCGTATTTCCAATAATACTTTTGATGTGAACAATTTAAATATTGAATTCATGAAGGTCAAGGAAAAACTGAAAAGTAGCAGATATGGTGAGGACATATTTGCTAGGGCTGAAAGAAGGGTTAAGAGGGGGTCTTGGGAATACAGTAGACAACCAAAGTTTTTTTGTAATGATGCATTTGTATGGTCAAGTGGGAAGTCAGAGGATAAGTTAGATAGAATATTTTTTTGTGAACAGATATTCTCCCTTTTCTGATATCCTTAGGGGGTTGGTTAGTAGGTTTTGGCCCATGGTATGTTGTGATGATAGTTTGAGGGGTTTGTTTCCCAGCAGGGTTACTTTTTCATATAGCAGGTTTTTGAATTTAAAGGAATTATTGAATAGGGGTAAGTTTAAAATTGTGGAACATCAAGTTTGTTGTTTTACTTGTGGAAAGTGCAGGGTATGCTGTAGGGTCAAGAACCTGAATGGGAGTAGGATTAATAACAAGAAATATACACCCTTGGGTCATTTCAATTGTAATTCATGTGAGGTGGTGTATGTGATTGGCTGTGGGTGTACACCAACCAAGTGGTATGTTGGGCAGACAAAAAGAGAGACTAAAAAGTGCATTTTAGAACATCTTGGAGACATAACAAATCATAGGTCAGAAAGTCCAGTGGCCCATCATTTTTTGTCAGCTCATGGTGGTTCTGATGTTAGCTTTTTTTATTCAGTCTTAGCCAAACCTCTGGGTAGTCCAGGGAGGGCATATATGAGAAAGCTTTTACAATTGAAAACAAAATGTATTATTAATTATGGAACCTTATGCCTGAAAGGTATGAATCAAGAAATTAATATTAATGTATTGTGACTTTCTTGGTACATTATTCTATAGTTTGTATAGTGATATGGAAGGGAATTTTTTGGCTGGTACTATTGTTCCCAGTCCTGGGTGCTTTCTCTTAGCCTGAAATGACTAATGAAATAATTAATTAATTGAATGTGTTAAATGTGTCAATTGGTAAGCACACTGGTATAAATAACTGTGTATGGAGTGTATAATTTATTCCCATGTAGGCGTAAGCAGAGGTACCAGGAAGCTCCAGTAAAGTAATCACAGTTAAAACAGTCAGTTGGTGTCTTCGTATTTTTAAGTATTAATTTTACTAAGACCTACTTTGTACCCACTGAATGGCGCACCGCGACGGTTATCCCACTCCACAAAGGGGGAGCCACGATGGACCCCGGGAACTACCGCCCCATTAGCCTGACGAGCCTGGTCTGCAAGGCCATGGAATGTATCATCGTGGAACTCATAAACAAAGACATTGGTAATCTCCAAACTCTGGACCCTATCCAGTTTGGATTTGTAAAAGGCAGATCATGTCTCCTAAACCTGATTGACTTCTTTGAAGCAGTCAACAAAGCCATAGATGAGGGTAAAATGGTTCACACAGCTTATCTAGATCTCGCCAAGGCTTTCAACACCATCCCCCACTCTGGAATTATAGATAAGCTCACTAAACTAGGTATAAATCCCTATGTCACAAGATGGGTTGCCAACTGGCTCACAGACAGAACCGACACTGTGAAAGTAGCGGATTCCAAATCCGACATCAGACCAGTGACACAGGGTTCAGTCCTGGGTCCTTTCCTGTTTGGTATCTACTTCTCTGAGGTACAGACCAACACGGAAGGTCTTTGGCTAACAAAGTTTGCAGATGACTGCAAACTAGGAGCCATAATCAAAACTCCTAATGATGTGGACAAACTAAAAAAGGGCCTCACTGAGACAGATACATGGTGTCAAAGCCATGGCCTGAAGCTCAATGCCAAAAAGTATATTGTCATCCCCTTTGGTAAAAACTCTGTACCCATGAACTACCACATAGATGGTAGTCTACTTAATGCCAAAAATGTGATAAGAGACCTTGGGACACAGGTGGACAGTAGTCTCTCCTTTGATAATCACATCACCACAGTGGTCAGGAAATCCTTCTACATGGCTCATCTCATCACAAAAGGATTCTCATCCAGAAAAAAAGAGGTCATTGGTCCTCTCTACTCATCACTCATTAGACCCATTATAGAGTACAACGCCCCTTTTGGTATGTACCTCACAAGACATCTACAACAACTGAAAAGACCACAGAAATACCTCACAAAGAGGATTACTGGCCTCAAACAGATGCCCTATGCAGACCGTCTCAAAAAACTACAGCTTTACTCCATTGCATATCGCCTACTCAGGGACGATCTCTGCCTAACATACAAAGCAATGTCAAACACAGAGCTGTTGGACATGCTCCACCTAAAGAAATCCCAATCCCTCCAAGCTACACGCTCTAGGGACCTAAACCTTGTCACCACAATAAACAGAACATGCCGGAGCAATAGATTCCTGTCCCAGAGACTTCCCATACTCTGGAACAGACTACTAGCACTCTTCAAGAAAAATCTTGATGATTGGATGGGAAATGGGAAATTCACCTCGGGGATCACTTCTGTGGCTCTGCTCGACAGGGGCACAGGAAAACAATTTTCTTGGGTGGCAAAAGCCAGGGTACATTTTTTGGCTAGGCTTGTATGGGCCAGAGACTTCCCATACTCTGGAACAGACTACCTATCTATGTCAAACAGTGCTCCTCATTAGCACTCTTCAAGAAAAATCTTGATTGGATGGGAAATGGGAAATTCACCCCGGGGATCACTTCTGTGGCTCTGCTCGACAGGGGCACAGGAAAATAATTCCCTTGGGTGGCGAAAGCCAGGGTAAATTTTTTGGCTAGGCTTGTATGGGCCCTAGGGCCAATAGCATAGTACCTACCTATGAACCTATAAATTGGGTACCTGGTAAGTGCCTTAGAGTAGCTGGATTTGAAGGTGTTCTGGAGGTAGTGTATCTACCTTATAGTCTGGGTGGAGGTGGCAAAACGGGTTAGCTGTGCCAGCCTTTCCCAGTTGTGTGTGTGTGTGTGTGTGTGTGTGTGTGTGTGTGTGTGTGTGTGTGTGTGTGTGTGTGTGTGTGTGTATATGTTTAAATCAAATCTCAAAGAGAGAGCGGGTGTGTCAGCTACTTTGAACAGGGACACAGAGAGCACTGATTTCACAGAGAGGGTGGTGGAGGACTTGGCTTAGAACACCCAGCGTCAGTGGGGAGTCTTAATTGGAGCCTAGTGAGAAAGCATTGGAGTGTGGATTCCCTGTGTGCTCTTAGGGAAAATTATACTTGGTGCAGAGAGCTGTATCTGAAAATACTGTGTGTGTCCATCTTTCTCTCAGTGAATGTTCTCCACCAGTGTCAGTGCTGAGGATTGAGGCTCCTTGATCACTGGCCTAGAGTAGGGACATGACATTTTTATTGATTTTTGTTAGCTTAGTTTAGTGACGGAAAGCAGGCAAAGATGTCAACAGAGGACTATGGCAAGCTGACAGTGAACCAGTTGGCTAAAATGTGCAAATCCAAAGGACTGGTGCATGCCAACCTGACTAAAGAGGAAATGATTTCAGCCTTAGTCACAGCTGCAGCACAGACCAGCAACCAGGAAGATAACCATTCTGGTGATGGGGATGTGTACCACTCAGAAACAGGACAGTTCACCTTTTCTTCAGTGGATTTTAAAACCCATCTGGAGCTAGAGAGACTTGAACTGGAGTCTAAATGCATGGAATTAGAATTGGCAGCTGGACTGCTTCATTTGGAGGCCAAAGAAAATGAGAAGCAGCGTGAACATGAGATGGACATGCTGACTTTTCCATAAGAACTTGGAGGTAATGGGGAAGGGAACAACCAAATCCCAGAAACAACAAAGGTCAGTAAATTTCTTCTACAGTATAAAGAACAGCAGGTTATCATGGTCATTCCTGTCTGACACAATAAGCTGCACACAGCTTGGGAAGGACCATTCGAAGTGGTAAGGAAGGTCAATGATGTTAACTACATAGTAAACCTGCTAGGTAGGAGGCAGGGGCACAAATTGTACCATGTTAGCATGATGAAGCCTTACCATGATAGGGAGGCCCTTGTGATGAGTGTTTGCAGTAGGTGGCAGGAGGAGTCTGAGGGGGGTTTGGTGATGGATCTCCTCTGTGAAGCTTGGACTGACACCACAGTGGAAGGGGTCAACAATGCCAATGCAGATGGACTGTCAAGACAGGGTATGGGTTAATGTGTTCCCAGACTGGCCCATTTCTCTCAAGCAATTTTTCTCCAGGGTCACTTGAAAAACTAGCTTGAATCTTGAAGGGGGGGTGTGGTGATGTGAAGCACTGCCAGCTGTGCCTGTGATGATGTGAGGTAGTGCCAGCTGTGCCACGGAGAGTAGGACAATGCATGGGTAACATATACCACCATAGCTAGCTGGAGTTTTGTTAAGAATTATATGTCATTTGAATATAAAAATGATTTTTGCAGAAGCTTGTGTAAATAGATATTCAGTATTTTCATGTGTTTTGTTCATATTTATCATTAAATATATCTATTGTTTAGAAAACATTTGAACCTTTGAGAGCACTTGCATTTATTTAGTGGCAATGTGGCTGCACGCTCCTGAAAGTCTTGCTGCTTGGTTGAACATTACCATTTGTATAAGTATTAATTTTACTAAGAGTAATTGGGTACCATTAGAGTAGCTGGCTTTGGCGGTGTTCTGGTGGCAGTGTTTCTACCTTATAGTCTGGGCAGAGTGGCAAAGAGGGTAAGTTGTGCCACCCTTTCCCAGGTGTGTGTGTGTGTGTGTGTGTGTGTGTGTGTGTGTGTGTGTGTGTGTGTGTGTGTGTGAAAATCAAATCTCAAAGGGTGTGTGTATGTGTCAACTACTTTGGACAGGGACACGGAGAGCACGGATTTCACAGAGAGGGTGGTGGAGGACTTGGCTTAGAACACCTGGCTAAGGACCCAACTCTGTAGTTGTGTCAGTGGGGAGTCTTATTTGGGGCCCAGAGAGAAAGCCCAGCCCTAGGACTGGAGTGTGCATTCCTTGTGTACTCTTAAGGGAAACTGTACTTGGTGCAGTGAGCTGCATCTGAAAACACTGGTATGTGTCTATCTTTCTTTCAATGAACATTCCCCACCAGTGTCAGTGGTGTGGATTGACACTCCTTGATCACTGGCCCAGAGGAGGAATGTCACAAGAATCATCAAGGACCTTATCAGCAAGGACACAGACGACCTTCAAACTCTTAACCAAACCCAGTTTGGCTTCGTCAAAGGTAGATCTTGCTTATTAAACCTGGTGAACTTTTTTGAGAATGTCACCAAAGCCCTGGATGAGGGCAAAGCAGTTCATACCTCCTATATTGATTTATCCAAGATGTCTGACACAATCCCCCACTCATGAGTCATTGGGAAACTCTCCCAGCTGGGTATTAACCCATACATCACTAGATGGTTAGCCAACTGGCTCACTAACAGAACGCACACTCTCAAAGTTGGGGAGTCCACCTCCACCAGTAGACCAGTTACCAGTGGGGTACCACAAGGATCTGTGTTGGGCCGTCTACTGTTTGGAATCTATTTCTCTGACATCTAGGTGACAATATATGGCCTGTGGCTTAACATTTTTACAGATGACTGCAAACTTGGTGCAATCATTGAGTCCCCCAACAATGCAAACATATTACAGAAGGGGCTGACACAGACAAATGATTGGTATCAAAGTCACAGAATAAAACTAAATGCAAAAAAAATGCCTCATTATTCCATTTGGCAAAGAAGTAGCCTCTGCTAATTATGATATAGATAGCACCCCTCTAAGCTCAAGCCCAGTGGTATGAGACTTAGGAACACAGTTTGACAGCAATGTAAAATTCAATCACCATGTGTCCACAGTGGTAATGAAAGCCTTCTATATTGCACATCTCATAAATAAGGGCATAGCATCCCAAGACTAAGAAGGTTATAACTCCAATGCACTCGACCCTTATCAGACCACTAATTGAGTACAATGCTCCCTTCTGTACGTACAGTATTTTTCCAGACACCAGCAACAACTGTAAAGACCACAGAGGTTTCTAACCAAGAGAATCCAGGGCCTGAAAAACATGACTTACATGAAAAGACTGAAAGCCCTGTCACTGTACTCTGTATGATTTAGGCTGCTGAAAGCTGACCTGTGTCTGGCCTACAGAGCAGTCTCGGACTGCCCCAATGGAAATGCTGCGCATCTACAAATCAAATGGGACAAGAGTCACTCACTCCAGGGATCTCAACCTAGCCTGTGACATTAACAAAACATGTTAGAAAGATAGGTATATCTCCCAGACATTGCAACTCCTCTGGAATAAGCTCCCACTTCACATGAAGCAGACCTTCTCAATGACCCTATTTAAGCACAACCTAGACAACTGGATGGGTGACAGTAAATTCACCCTGGGGGTGGCACCTATGTCCCTTATGGAAATGGGTAGTCGGTGCTGATCATAGAATTGCTCTCCTAAGAATGATCATCTAAGTTTTTTTTACATGGCTAGGCTTATAAAGGCCCTAGGGCTATTAGCCTAGTAACCTCCTATGAACCTATAAACTAATAGCAGACTTCCCTTTGTGTCTCCTTTCTGCATCTGAGCTGCAGGCATGTCAGCCACTGCCTACTGCCAGCCCAATTGAGGCTGGAGCTGAGGGTGACTGAGGAGAGTATAGAAATGCCTCACTTGTGGGGGTTCTGGTCCATCCCAAACAGTCCATCCTCATCAGCTATTTCAGATCAAATACACTTGGAATGGGTGATGGAAATAGTGGGTTGCCATGCATCAACCCCTGCTGCAGCAAGTACCAGACTTACTGAACTGGCTGACTGGAGCCATCATGCCACCAGAACAGAGTGTGGCTCATGCCCCCAGCCATGTAGATCCAGTGCCTTTGTCTACTGCATTCTAGCAGCATTCCTCTGGGACGATTGGGTAGCTGGTACACTGCTTGTACTCCATCCTATTCCCAGCCATTTGTTGTTGTTTGTATAGTTAAGTGTATCTGATGTCTGCCCATCTCTTGTAAGTACATCTGTCCCTGTTCGTTTGTTCAGTTAAATGTTGTTGCTGCTGCTGTTGGCTACACTCCCACCATATGCATTTTTCTGCCTCCCACACATACACTGTCTCTCTCTATATATATATATATATATATATATATATATATATATATATATATATATATAAATATGCATAAATATATATATGTGTGTGTGTGTGTGTGTGTGTGTATATATATATATATATATATATATATATATATATATATATATATATATATATATATATATATATACACACACACACACACACACACACATATATATATTTATATGGGAGTACTGCCATTGGTTAATTTGAGATTTAGTTGAACTCTGTTTTCATGACACAGTTTGGTTGACAAAACAGATAGTTGACAGTTGTGTGAGAATGACATTTCCCCAAGTTGGGGAATTTGCCCTTTTCATAGGAATTATAC
This sequence comes from Protopterus annectens, assembly GCF_019279795.1. Lineage (NCBI taxonomy): Eukaryota > Metazoa > Chordata > Ceratodontiformes > Protopteridae > Protopterus > Protopterus annectens. The sequence goes on along the minus strand of NC_056725.1, from coordinate 523,644,893 downwards.
AATCTCAAATATATATATATATATATATATATATATATATATATATATATAGTTTCACTTTATAATTTCGAAATACTGAAATACCGAATTTCAGTATTTCGAAATCATAAAGTCGAACGTCCATAATCCCGTCAGCACACAATCGCGAAACACACAATCACGAACACATACAAACGATACACCACACAACACATACATCGTCCAACCCATACTACAACAAATAAAACACACACAAACACAAAAACACAAACAAACCTACACTATATGTAAGCAGGGAGGCAAGGCCCCCTGCACCCCCATGTAGGGGGCTGCGCCCCCCACACACCCCTACTTATATATACTAACTCCGAGATCACATAAACAGACACATAAAGGAAACACACACCCACACATTTCACAGCCCCACTCACACACACACAAACATCACACATATACATACATCCACACATTTAGACACACTCAAACTCCCACACAAAACCCTTACAAAACACTCACTTACCTTCAATTGCACCTACATCCATACACGATACACTCCCAACACCACACGCCACGTACCATAAGCCATAACCACGAATTCAAGATATTCAAATTTGCGATTATGCACTTTCGCGTTTTTCAGTTTTCAACTTTATGATTTCGAAATACTGAAATTCAGTATTTCAAAATTATAAAATGAACATATATATATATATATATATATATATATATATATATATATATATATGTGTGTGTGTGTGTATTAGCAGGGGGTGTGGGAGATAGAACCCCCAGCAAAAAAAAAAAGTTTTTTTAATTTGCATGGTCCAACCTTCATCCTCAGAGACTACACAGAAGCAAATCAACACTAGTGTTTTCGACGTTAACATGTCAATGTCAGTGCTGCTGACAAAACGTCAATTCAGTTTGGATTATTAAATACACACACACACACAAATATATATATATATATATATATATATATATATATATATATATATACACACATATATACACATACATATATATATATATATATATATATATATAGCTATACCTGCATCAACTCCCTTTTTTTCATTTTCTACACAGGGTCAGGATGTCATGTCAACAATGACCTCAGCCTAGAGTCAATGCTCCCACTGCCGACACACACACACACACACACACACACACACACACACACACACACACACACACACACACTCACTCACTTATATGGGTTCCCTGTCTCAACAAAAAAATGTGCATTACCTCCCCTACCCCAAGTCTGTTTTACTCACTGACTGGTCTTTCACGTGTTCTTGCCCTACAGTGTATGTCACTGCGGGCACCTGCTTCCTCTAGCTGCTGTAGCTGTCAAAGGCATTCTCTAGATCTTCACACAATGTGACATGTGACCACTACTTTGCCCCTTTGTGTATGCTCACAACTATTAATTCTGTTTCATTTACAGTGCTTCCTTTCTGTACTGTTTGGCTTCTTGCAACACAGCTATCAACCTACTTGTGCCATTTGGCCCTTCTTAATTATTCCTGTCTGCTTTACACAAGTGTGTCTTGACTTTAAGTAGTGCAAGCCAGACACTGTATTTTTGCACTCATATTCAAGAAAAGTGAAAACAAAGGCAATACTTGGAAAATACATATACAAATATATATATATATATATATATATATATATATATATATATATATATATATATATGTATGTGTGTGTGTGTGTGTGTGTGTGTGTGTGTGTGTGTGTGTGTGTATATATATATATATATATATATATATATATATATATATATATATATATATATAAATGAAGACAACAATTTCAGGCACTATATCATTTAATTATAAAACAAAATGTAAAAATAAACATCCACAGAGATATGATTTCTTGTAAACATACAAATAAAATTTTAAATACAATAATTACAATATACATTCAAACAGAAAGAATGTTGTGAACAATTATCGTAGTATTCACCAGAACAACCAATGCTTAGAAACAAATGTATTTTCATTAAGTGGAGACTTCTCCATGTGTTTGTTATTCCTGTGTCATAGTAAAATGATGGTTGAGCTAAGCAATGTTTCAGCATGTCTACTATATTTCTGGTCATGGCACATGGAATGTATTTAATCAGTGTTAACAATAATGGACTGCAAGTTACCATTAGTTAAACTGGTGGTCAGTTTGCACAACGGTCACCTGCAGTATATACAAGTAAGTGTTTTTTCTAGAACAACACTAGTTTAACAGCTGTACCGGAATGTAAATAACTTGGATCTTTAAAAACAATTAAAGCAACAGTACCCATGAAAATTCACAAAGGTCTATATCAATCCCAAGTGTATCTTAAAAATAATGCAAAATTTGATGTTTAGTGATGGGCACATTGGCATAAATTGCTAAATATCCAGACCCCCCCCCCCACCTCACCGACCCGTCAAACTTTCCAAAAGCTGTTCTGAATTTTCTGATGTTTACGAACTTGCAGAACAGGGGAAGTCAAGTATAACAGACACTCACCAACCCTATTTGTTTTATTTACTTCCTAGGAGTGCTACGATTTTAGAGAAGTACATTAGGATCATTTGCAATGAGGCAGAGCAAGAAAGGGTTAGAGCTTTACAACTAATTAACAAGAACACTGAGAAGGAGAAACTCTATACAGAAAACCAGGAGATATGCCATTTCAACAAGGCAATGCCATCTTCGGAAGTGTTACATCAGAACAATAATACAGATAAAAGTTTATATATAATGCACAGAATACCAGAAAATACACAGCATTCATATGAAACTGTAGAATCGTACCAAGTACAAATCAGAGACTTTCACACATTAGTTCAGGTTATAAAATCAGAAGTATTTAGGCACAAATGAATGGCTCAATATGTTCTTCAAAGAGTACACACTCTTAAATCAAATGTGTATTCAAATAACAGAACTAACCCCCCAATGTAGAAAAATGTGTTATAAAACATACCAATAAAATTCATGCGGCACAGAATTTTTATAAGATTGTCTTTGAATTAATGTTCTCATTTTGACAGTTCCTTCCTTCCTCACTGCCATACAAGCTTTATAAGACATGCTTTTTACATGAATGCCTGTGTAAGAATAGTCACAGTTTTGGTTAACTATCTGCTTCTCCTGTTCACTTTTTAAAAACAGTGATGTAGTCAGTTCATTACAAAGTAAATGTCAAATTAAACACATTGGGGATATGCAAAGATACTTGGTGCTACTGCAAAACATTAAGTACCATGAGCTGGTATTTTACTTACATTTAGTTTCACAGAATGTGGTTAGATCTACAAACCAAAAATATTTTTTGGACTTAAGTACAAAAGCATGTACTTCAGATGTAAAACTAGCCCTTATAGCCACATTCCATCAGACTAGAAGAAGTAAAAAAAACATCATCTTTGGTAGTCAGCATTTCACAGAAATGCTAAGTAGTTCTTAATACCTCCGGAAGTACTGTAAGGCACACATTCTTAAACTTGGAAATCAAATACATGGAAACATTCACTAGGAAGTGTTATATTCTGTGCTGTAATCTGCAGCAAATTAGTCAAAACATTAAAGCTGCGAGAGCTGGCCACAGTTTCCTCTCCATCGGGCAGACTTCTGATGGTAAATTTATACAAGAAGAGTGACTAGAAACTTTCCAGTCTGATATTGTTAATCCTCATTCATTCCTTACGCCTGGGTTATTGGTTCCGACCTCGGAACCGAGCTGGCCGTCTTTCAAGCTCGGGACAGCCACAAACTCTCCAGCTAAACTCTTACCCACAATTCCCCTCTCCCTTTTACCTCAGATTTCGTTTGCTGCGTCGCCATTCAGTCGTGTCAAGCCACTTCTCTTGAGCTAAGTAAAACCTTTTTTGATAGTACCTAATCGTATTACAGTTCTTCTCAGTTCAAATCTTGTTAAATCCTTATCTCTTACCCTATCATATCTAGCAACTCTATTTTGTTTTTTTCTAGCCCTTCTTTCTTCTTACCATGAGGTAACTCCATTACCATCGTTGGTAAAATCTTTCCTTGCTTTACCTTCGGGTATTTCTCATACCATTGTTGGTACCTTCTTCCTTCCTGTTCCTTTCTTCCTCCTTCCTATCATGGCAAAGAAAAAAGGTGGTCCGGGATTTAAAAGATGTGTGGATTGTAGGCATAAATTGCCTATTTCGGATGCACATGCGTTATATGTTTACTGTTTGGGTATGCCTCACTTGACTGTTGACCCGCCTTGCGGGATTTGTGCGAACCTTTCTAACAGGACTTTGGTGGAAAGGAAAAATAAACTGATTTTAAAGGGACTACTTAAATCTTCCTTTTCAGAGGCTATTTCTGTGTTGGAGGCTTCAACCCCTCCTAATTTCCATAAGAAAAGAGATGAACACAAGAAGGCCAAGTCTCTTCCATTGTCTCCTGCTGGGGACCACCAGGAACCGAGACCTAAGAAGGCCAAACTCTTAGTTCGGATTTGACTTCCTCGGCCCCGAGGCTTTTGTGCCTAGATCTTCTACACCGTAGCCTTTGGCACTGAGTACTGTGCCCTACACCTCATTGGAACCGAGGGGCCCCTCGGTTCAGACTTCCTTACCGGCACCGACTTTTTCTTTGATGCAGACCTTTTCGGCATCAAATGTTCTGACAATTTACATGGCACCGACTATCCTCTTGGTACTGACCACCTCATTTTCCACACAGACTCTTTTGGCACCTACCATAGTGTCAACTACCACTTCAGCACCAACCTTGTCAGTGCAGACCTTACCTTTGGCACCGATGATCTCCTCGTTGCAAACACCAGTAGTACAAGCCTTAACAGCTCCATTGTTCTCGGTGCAGATGCCTATTTTAGCATCATCCAAAGACCCCTTTGTGGGCACCGAGTTTCCTTCATCCTTGGATAGACCTGACTTCCCTTCAGCTATGTCCATGAGATCCACTAGAAGACTCTCGGAACATGATGTGGTGCGTCTTGTGGATCAAGTGCTTTTGGCCAGAGGTATCCAACCGTCCAGGACCTATTCTTCCTTCAGAGGTGAATACCCATCTCCAAAGACCCCTACCTATTCTCCTTCTTCATTGCCTTTGAAGCCCCTTGCTGTAGCACAGACTTCCCTCACTTCGGCTCCTTTTATGGACCTCACTAAGGAGCCGCAGTTGCCTTTGTGGCAGGAGAGACTTGTCACTCCAGTCACTGCTCAGGATGCCAGCTGTGGCATACATACATTCTCCTGTTTTTCACAGCCATCCAGGGACTCCGAGTCAGTGGGCTGATTTGCTTGAGCGAGGTGTGACCTCCTCAGGTGGACCAGCCTTCCAACTCATGGAGAAGGCTCTTGCATCTGTTGGCAATCCTGTACTATCAGTGCCCCCGTCCTCCTCTGGACCGCAATTTACAGAAGCCATCCCTGGCAGATACCAGGCACAAGGGCCTCAGGACACACTCCCACATGAGGCCCTTTTTGCCCTGTCTTCCCCAGATTCTCCCCCAAGAAAGTTCATCGCAAGAGTTTGTGTAAGAGGAAGCACGTGGACTCCCCAGAGGAGTCCCTCACAGAAGACACAGATTTTGATGATGGGGAAGGGTCTCCTCGGTCACCCTCTGAGCTATCCTTTGGAGATATCCTCAAAATACTTAAACAGAGAGGTGAATGGTGGCCCTCTAACCTGACCTCTGAAGAGTCTGTGTTCCTGCAGGCCTTTTGTGCCTAGCCCCCTGCCTCCTGGGTTACTCCACCTGCCGATGACCTTGTCCGGCTCATCATGCAATGTGCATGGAAGGCTCCTGACACCATTGACGCCATTCCCCACAGGCCAGATAAAATCTTGTCCCCTCTAGATAGTGATCCTCACTGGTCCAAAGGTCTTCCTGTAGATGCCTTGCTGGTGGCATCCGCAACAAAAAAGGATCTGGTGGAAGAAAGCCAGACTGTCCACCCACCCAACAAACAGTCCTGGGCACTGGACAGATTAGGAAAGTGTACTTTTGTATCAGCGACCTTTGCAGTCAGGTCCCTGAATTATATGGCACATTTTACCAGGCTTCAGAGAGACTTAATTTCTGAGTTCTCTGAAACTTTGGTCAGAGCTGTGTCTGATGAGGTCTGGGACAAAGTGGCCTCACAGTTAGCCACCCTTGAATTGATCTCTAACTTCTCCATGCATCTGATTTCTCACGCATCAGAAGGAGCAGCTAGAGCAGCGGGTGCAGGCATTGTCCTGAGGTGGCATGCCTGGATGTGCTTGTGTGATTTCTCAGAACCCTTCAAGGCTTCCTTTCTGAACTCTCCCATTGAAGCCTCTTCATTATTTGGACCCAAGGTAAAAGACACACTGGCTAGATGTGAACAGGACGATAAGACCCTTTCTGCCATGGGTGTCCATTATTCTTCCCCTCAACGGGCTTTCTCCAGAAACAAGAAGAGTGGGAAGATGTGGCACAAAAATTCTCAAGGTTCTTTCCATGACACATGAGCCGAGTTTTCCCCAAGAGGCAGAGGGGGAAACTCATATGGAAGACACCCCTTTTGGGGCAGAGGAGGTCTGTGTAACTAGGGTTCCAGAGATTCTTTCTCTGGTCAGTCCTACCAGTGCTCCTGAAGAGCAGCCCAACTGCTTTCCTCTGGAAGTGGTTGAGGGTAGTTTCTCTTTGTACCCTTCTGCCCGGCTAACCATTGCCACTGATTCTTGGGTACGAGAGATAAATAACCAGAGGTTATCATATTCCCTTTGATCTTTGTACCACCCCCCTAAGAAATTTACCCAACGTTCCTCCCAGTCAAAGGGAAGAAGCAGCATAAGAGATTTCAAAGCTGCTAAGAAAAAGAGTAATCCAAATAGTCCCACCAGACCAGATAGGATCCGGATTCTACTCAAGATTATTTTTGGTGCCAAAAAAGACCGGGGACTGGAGACCGATTTTGGATCTCAGTGTGCTAAACAAATTCGTAGAAGTACAGAAATTCCAGATGGTCCCAATACAGTCTATCCTCCCACTCTTGGAGGCAGGCTATTGGATGTGCCCTATGGATCTTCAGGATGCGTACTACCACATAAAGGTGGACAGACCATCGAGAAGATTCCTTCACTTCCGTGCGGGAGCCAATCATTACCAGTTCCGAGTACTGCCCTTCGGACTCTCTACAGCCCCCAGAGTGTTCACAAAGTGCATGGCAGTTGTCACAGCTCACCTGCGACTGCAAGGATTCTGGGTGTTTCCATACATAGACGACTGGCTAATCACTGCCCCCACCAGACATACTCTCTTCACACCGCAGAAAGGCTAGGTGTAAATATAAACTGGCAAAAATCCAACCTATCCCCATCCCAATCCATAGAATTCATTGGTGTCCTGTTGGATACAAAGAACTGCATGGCATCGATTCCAGAGCACAGAATTTTAAGAATAAAACAACAACTCATACCCATCCTCTCAAGGGAAAGATCCACAGTACATTCTGTCATCTAGCTGTTGGGTTCCATGGCAGCTTCCATCACCATTGTCCCCCTTGCGAGATTCCACATGAGGCTTTTACAATGGTTACTACTCACCCAGTGGTACTCTTTTCGGTTTCCTCGATCATCCCAGATTCGGGTGACTCAGAGATGCAAACAAGACTTCATTTGGTGGATGTCACAGAACCAGTCACAATGGTCTCGCCCCTTCACACCCCAACAGCCCAAAGCCACAGTGACCACGGATGCCTCCCTGATGGGGTGGGAGGGGGGGCTTTTTCAGGGGAAGATAGTCCAAGGCACATGGTCGGAACTAGAGGCCCATCTGCATATAAATGTCCTTGAACTGAGGGTGGTGCTTCTAGTGTTGCAAGCATTTCATCCTCTCCTTCCATCAGGGACTATTGTAATACAATCGGACAACATGGCTGTAGTCTGGTACATCAACAAACAAGGCGGAACCAAATCCTACCCACTTTGTCGAGAGGCCATGAGGATATGGCAAAGTACAGTTTTGTACCTACCATAAATGTAGATGTTCGAGGATTCCCTTGCTGCAGTCCTGACTATTGGGTATAGTCCGCGTCCCAGTCGGCCCGAATACCAGAGTATAAGGCTGACGTCGGTCATGGCGCCTTAGACTGACGTCAGTACGTCAGGGTACTAATGCGCATGACCGGCGTCATTTCCTCAGTCTTTTCTTGCCCCAGATGTCAGAAGACCCAAAAGACAAGTCCCAAAAACAACCTGCACCAAAAAACATGTACAATATATACAGCAATATATACAAAACATATAAGCATGTAAACTCACCTACACAACCACCCTGAAACACAGAGGGGAAGGAGGGAGGGTAAATTGGACTGCAGCAAGGGAATCCTCGAACATCTACATTTATGGTAGGTACAAAACTGTACTATGTTCTTCGTCTTCCCTTGCTGCAGTCCTGACTATTGGGTAGAATCCCAAAGCAGAGGTAAGGGAGGCTGGCAAATCATAAAGTAGCAGGAGCTGACAACATGCCTTGTAAAACAGCTGTGGCAAAACCAGCCCTAGTCTTAGAGTATATAGGCAGGTGATAATGCCTAGAGAAAGTATGCACTGAACTCCAAGTAGCTGCTTCCAGAATATCCTTAGTTGCCACCCCCCTTAGAAATGCTGTTGAAGTGGCAGTAGCCCTAGTGGAATGAGGCCTAATCCCAGCTGGAACCTCTTTGCCATGATGGGAATAACAAAACGCAATGCAAAGCCAATCCACCTAGAAATAGTTTGTTTTGACACAGGCTTGCCCTGTGAACTCAAAGCAAAAGAAACAAGTAACTGCTGAGACTGCCTAAAATCTTTAGTCCTGCTCAAATAATAACGCAATTGCCTGTGTACATCTAAAGTGTGCAAAATCTTTTCCCCTTTATTTTGAGGATCTGCAAAACGTAGGCAAATGAATAGTTTGGTTTAAAGCCATACTAGAAACCACCTTAGGCATAAAGGAAGGATTAGTACGTAATGAAACCCTGTCCTTATGGAAAACCAAAAAGGGCTCTACTGCCATAAGGGCCTGCAATTCAGACACCCTTCTTGCAGAAGTAATAGCCAACAGAAAAGCAGTCTTCCATGACAAATATTTCAATTCAGCAGTAGCTGCAGGCTCAAAAGGTTGTAGAGTAAGTTTTTCCAACACAAAATTGAGATCCCAAGCAGGAGTAGGAGCTCTACGTGGCCGTCTTATATTCTTTGCCCCTCTAGGAAACTGCTTGAACAAAGGATGCGAAAACAAAGGTGGGTCACAATCATAGTGAGCTGAAATTGCTGCAGCATGAATCTTTATGGAAGAGAAGGACAAACCTTTGTCCAATAATTCAGTAAGATATTGAAGAGCCACACTCAAATTAGGCTCTGAAATCTCCAAATTCTTTGCAGTACTCCAAAATAAAAATCTCTTCCATTTTCCTGCGTACACTCTCCTAGTACTAGGCCTTCTAGCTTCCATAATCACATTTAAAACTTGTTGAGGAAGCTGAGACCTGCTGTGCTTCAACCCAGAATATGCCAAGCTGTGAGATGAAGAGATTGAAGCTTGACATTGAGCAGATGACCGTCCTTCTGAGATAACAGATGAGGAATCAGAGGTAAAGGCCATGGAGGCTTCTTTACAAGACTCCTTAGAAGTGGGTACCAGTGTTGCCGAGGCCAATCTGGAGCTATCAAAATCATCCTTGGCCTGTCTTGTCTGACCTTTAATAATACCTTTGGAAGAAGAGGCAGAGGTGGAAAGGCATAGACATGAAGGTTTTTCCAACTGAAAGACAGAGCATCCACTTTCCAAGCTGTGTGATGAAACCCCTTTGTGCAATACTTTGGCAGCTGGTGGTTTAGTGGAGAAGCGAACAGATCTATGTCTGGAGTTCCCCATGACACTGTCAATTTCTGAAATACATGAAGATCCAGTTTCCACTCGTGGGGATCCATGATTTGTCTGCTTAATACATCTGCTAGGGAGTTCTGTGCTCCTGGCAGAAACCTTGCCTGAAGAGTCAGTTGCAGGCTTAGCAGTCTCCCATAAAATCATTGCTTGCCTGCATAGAGGATAAGAATGTGTTCCCCTTGCTTGTTGATGTACCACATGACAGTTGTGTTGTCTGTTAGAATCAACACCTGCCCTGGAAGAAGTAACTCCTTGAACGCCATCAATGCAAACTGGACTGCTAACATCTCCTTCATGTTGATATGTAGATGCTGTAGTCTGGCAGGCCACTTGTCTTGTATCCACTTTCCATTTAGATGAGCTCCCCAAGCAGTGTCCGAGGCATCTGTCGTTAAAATCTGACTTCGCCTCTGGCCGGGTCACAGAGAGTCCCTTGTTTAGGTGACATTCCTGAGCCCACCACAAGAATTCCTTTTGAAGGCAAGGTATTATATGAATGACAGTGTCGAAATCTTGGCAGTGCTGTGTCCATACATTTTGAGATACCATTGCAGCTTCCTCATATGCAGTTTGGCATTGGGAAGCACCAGAATACAAGATGCCATGAACCCTAATGCTTGAAGGACTGTCCTTGCAGTCAGCACGGACTGATGAGATAGTTGATGGAAGTAAAGTGACAGACTCTTTTGTTTGTCCGGGGTTAAAAGGCCATCTGGGCTGCTGTATTCAGTCTCACACCCAGAAAGCACATGTCTTGAGAGGGTACTAGACTGGACTTTATTTCGTTCACAGAATACCCTAGGCATCTTAGCACTGCTATGACATATTCAGATGCTGTAGTACGTCTTCCTTTTCTTCACCCAGAATCAGGCAGTCGTCCTAGTAAGGATAGATTTCAATGCCTTGAAGCCTGATGTAAGCTATCACTGGAGCCAGAACCTTTGTGAATACTCTGGGCAGTAGATAAGCCAAAGGGCAATGCAGAGAACTGATAATGAAAATCTCCAGTTCGAAATCGCAGAAACTTTCTGCAACTTAGCCTTATAGGCACATGAAGGTAGGCTTCCTTGAGATCCAAAGTTACCATCCAGTGATCCTTGCCCAGCAGAGGTAACAGTTGCTGTAACGTCAACATCTTGAACTTGGGAATGTCCAGATAAGTGTTGAGGATAGATAAATCCAGAATTGGTCTCCACGTGTTCCCCTTCTTTGGTACTAGGAACAGGCGAGAATAAAATCCGAAGCCCCTTTCTGACACAGGGACTGGCTGAATGGCCCCTATCTGGAGTAACTGAGAAACTTGCTTGTGAGCCTCTTTTCTTTGTGGAGGAGGAACATCTGGCATGCCTTTGAAAGGGGCATTGTGTGGAAATAAAATCTGTAACCGTGATGAATGATATCCAGCACCCATCTGTCTTGAGTGATTAAATCCCAATTTTCTTTGAAAAGAGACAATCTTCCTCCCAAAGGAGCTGCCAGGCGAGAATCCACTGGCAGCTGAAAAGGCAGGTCATTGGTTCTGCTTACGAAGGACTGACCCCTGCCCTCACCAGAAGTCTGAACAGGTGAACTGTCTGATCTAGGCCTAAAGAACCTTGAGCCCTGCCCCTACCACGTCTAGACCTACCCCTAGACTGGGAACCATAAGCAGGATATGTCCACCCCTTAGCAGGCCAATTTCTACTAAACTTCGTGGGCTGCACCTGCAAAAAATCTTTAACAGTCTGCATAGACTTAGCTTTGTCCTCCATTTTCTTTAAAACTGCTTCCACAGGCGGTCCAAACAACACATCCGACTGTAAAGGAGCATCCAAAATCCTGGTCTTAACATGCTCAGCTAAATTCTGATCCTTCAACCAGGCATGTCTGCGAAGAACAGAACTAGTAGCAGCCACCCTCGAGGAGGCCTGAACAGCATCAAAACCACACTGCAAAGAATGCTTGCCCACTTGTTCAGACACATGAACCAAATCCAGCAATTCTTTACACTCAATACCTTCCGCCAAAGCATCCACCTTAGATTTCAATTGTGAAAGGAGATAATTCTGATATTTCAGCATATGAAACTGACAATTCAACGCCCTCATGGCTAGAGTGGAAGAAGTATATACTTTCTTACCCCACCTATCCAAAGCCCTTGCCTCTTTATCAGAGGAACAGGATTTTTAACCACAGAAGCTTTAACACCTTTAGGCCCCTGAGAAACAGTTTCTGGGTCCGCCCTAGGACTCTTAAACAAATACTTATGAGCTTGCACCCTATAATACCTATCAGGCTTAACAGGAGCAGGAGGCAAGGAATCAGGGTTCAGGGAAGCCTCTGCAAAAACATCCTCCACCACATTCAACACAGGAGGAATAGCTAAGGGCCTATGCTGGGGTAAAACAAGAATTCCTAAGCCTTTTCCTGGAATCAGAGTAATCCTGGCCTTCCCATTTAAAGTGCTCCCTCATGGAGTGAAGAGTCTCTGAAAATGCAAAATCCTCAGGAGGAGAAGCTGTAGGAGTGGAATCATCCACATCAGAATCAGAATAAGTAGGAACTCTTGCAAGTCTTCCACAGAAGACTCTGAAGCCTGTGAACACTGTTCAAAACTATCAAACTCCTGTTCCACCCTAGGCCTCTTATCAGGGGGGCATAGAACCTCTAATCAGAGTAATCAAATCTTCTGCCATTTTAAGCATATGTTTCTTAGGCACAGAGCCCGAAATGCTAGGAGAAGCCCCACAGAAGCTGAACTTGGCCTACCTCTAAAAGAAGCTTTGGCAACAGAAGGAGAGGCCCTAACTACCTTGGGAAGAGAGGGAAGAACAGTTACCTGAGAAGCCCCTCAGCTTGGCCTACCTCCTGAGAGGGCACATCCTGTAACAGTAAAGTATCTGCCTGAGACTCCATAGAGACTCCTGGCAAAACCTCTGGCTCCCCTGTGCCTTCTAAAGAACCGGCGTCCCGGACTGCCGGTTCCTCACCCCTAGCCGTCACTGTTTTGTCCTTGCCCTTCTTGGATGAAGCGGCGGAGCATCCGGCGGCATATTATAATTACAACGCTTCCCAAACACTAACCTAGCACAATCAAGCCTCCTCTTAATAGTGCGCTTGTTAAATCTAGCACAAGAGCGGCAACCAACAACGTCGTGCTCAGGGCCTAAACAAGGTATACACAATGTATGATAATCCCTATGCGGTATCTGCTTCCCACAAGAAATACAGTTATTCACTTTTTCTGACATCCGGTTAAATACTGAGGCAAGAAAAACCAAAATGTTCCCAACGTTACTTAGCCAACTCTGTTTCGGTCTGAAACTCCGGTTTCGGAAAATCTCAGAACGCCAACCTGCACTCGCAAAATTGCTTCTGCATCGGACCATGCGGCAAAAAAGACTGGGGAAATGACGTCGGTCATGCGCATTAGTACCCTGACGTACTGACGTCAGTCTAAGGCGCCATGACCGACGTCAGCCTTATACTCTGGTATTCGGGCCGACTGGGACGCGGACTATACCCAATAGTCAGGACTGCAGCAAGGGAAGACGAAGAACATTGGACGATGGCTACCAACTGCTTTCTGATAGCAATGCACATTCCTGGGAGTTGCAACGTGAAAGCAGACAGATTGAGCCGGTGCATTCTGCAACCACCCAAGTGGTCTCTGAATCCTTTTATAGTGGCAGAGATTTTCTAGCGCTGGGGTCTCCCTTGCTGTGACCTCTTTGCATCCCCAACCAAATACAAATGCAGCAATTACTTCACCCTAATTCCCCCTTGGGGACAGTCACCCAGGGACACTCTAGTCCACAATTGGCCCGCAGGTCTGCTTTATGCCTTTCCCCCTCTTCCTCTCATTCCCCAGTTCCTGAAGAAAGCCCGCTGGTTGAAGAGCAAAATAATCCTCATAGCGCCATATTGGCCTCGTCAAATTTGGTTCCCCTTCCTACGGCCTCACCTGCTAGATCAACCATGGGTTCTCGATCCAACTCTGGACTTGATCTCCCATCCGCAGAACCTGATTCACCCCAACCTGGACAGCCTGAAGCTCACAGCTTGGCTCCTCCACTTCCGGTGATTGCCAGGCAGATGATCTTTCTTTCCCAGTACGTGACATTCTTATTGCATCTCCTAAGTCTTCCACCAGAACTACTTATCTCAGCAAGTGGAAAAGGTTTACCATTTGGCTGAAGGAAAAACGGATAGACCCTTTTTCAGCCCCAGTGCCAGTAGTACTGGAATACCTGTCAAGTTTATTCCAATATGGCCTATCTGCTTCTACCATTCGAGTTCATTTGGCCGGAATATCTAATTTTCACAATGGTGTCCATGACTATTCCCTTATGTCACACAAATTATGCAAGACCTTTCTAAAAGGCATAAATCATTTGAAACCTCCTTTTAGAGAGCCTATCCAACCATGGGACCTGTCATTAGTCCTGCAAGCTTTGACAACGTCTCCTTTTGAACCAGCTTCTTCATGTGACCTCAAGTTTCTTTCTTGGTAAACTTTGTTCTTGGTCACCATTACTTCTGCCAGACGTATCTCTGAACTTCAAGCTCTGTGCATCAAACAGACTTACTTGATCTTTCATAAAGATAAAGTGTCATTGAGAACTAATCCTTCCTTTCTGACAAAAGTGATCTCTGAAATGTCCATTAACCAAACCATTGAATTGCCAGTTTTCTTTCCCAATCATTCTAACAGAAGAGAGTATTGTCTACATACCCTAGATATCCACAGGCAAATTTGTTTCTATCTGGACAGAACTAAAGCTTCTCGCAAATCAGATCAGCTATTCCTGGCCTAGACTTGGATGTGCTGTTTCTAAGGTCACATTGGCTAAATGGTTAAAAGACTGTGTAACATTTATTCACAAAACTCACGATATCCCTCTGACTATAGCCATAAGGGCTCATTCCACTAGATCGGTAGCAACTTCTGCTGCCTTCCATGCTAGAGCTTCATTACCTGACATTTGTGCAGCTGCAACTTGAGCTAGACCTCATACCTTCATCAGCCATTACAAATTGGATTTGGCCTCCAGAGGAAGAGCATTCTTTGGTTCAATGGTGCTCAGGAATGTCCTTCCATGAGAGCCTCTCAGGAATAAAGGTAGCTGGCAAATCTGTCCCAGGCGTAAGGAATGAATGAGGATTAACAATATCAGATAAAGAAGTTAGGTCTTACCATAACTTCCATCTGTATTGTTGATCCTCGTTCAGTCATTATGACCCTCCCTCCTTCCCCCTCCTGTGGTTTCTAGTGGATCTCACCATCCAGTTCTCTTAGGTTATTTGACCAGAGGTAGCCTCTACCTTCTTTAACTTGCAAACTCAATCTGAGGTAACAGGGAGAGGAGAATTGTGGGTAAGAGTTTAGCTCGAGAGTTTGTGGCTGTCGCGAGCTTGGATGATGGCCGGCTCGATTCTGAGGTCGGAACTGATAACCCGGGCGTAATGACTGAACGAGGATCAACAATACAGATGGAATGTTATGTTAAGACATAACTTCGTTTTTGTTTACGTGCATTACATACCACTACTGAAAATTTATATAACTAATGTTTTGGGGCAACAACTGCACAGACAAATGACTAACCTAGAAAAGCACATGAAGAAAACTTTGTGTATGTATACATATATATATATATATATATATATATATATATATATATATATATACACACACACACACACACACATACATACATACAGACATATATTTGTGTGTGTGTTTATTTTGTGCTAGACACAGATGAACACATTATAACTTAACTGAAGGAAAGGCTATAATAAACACAGTTGATGTGTTCCAAAATGTAACTTACTGATAAAGGTAAATGACCAAGTATGTAATACAGAGTGAGATGATTACATCCCCAAACTGTGCAAAAGACAACCTTGTTGTGCACCATTCATATGTCAAAGAGGTGCATAACACATTTTGTAATGCAAAGAGCACAATGATTGCTCTCTAAAGGCATTAAAAAGATAGATGTGTGTGTGTGTGTGTGTGTGTGTGTGTGTGTGTGTGTGTGTGTGTGTGTGTGTGCGCGCGCAACACACACTCATATCCATCCATCCTCAACCTCTTAAAAGTGATATTCAGTAAGCATTAAAAATGCAATTTTCTATTTGTCTATATTTCTTTGCATGTTACTTGTCAATGTATTCAGATTAAAGTAAACTACAACTTTGTTTGTGCTGTACATAGTGTTAACACTCACAGTTTGCTCTAAGCTGTTCCTTGTCTAAATACATCAACGATTAGCGAATGCCTTACATACTTGCATTGGAATAGTCTTCTGTATGACTGCTGTGCTCTGTCAGTCATTTTCAGACATATTCCATTTAAGAATTCAGAAAGCAATTTTAAAATTAATAAACAGAAAACATGAAGCTAACCTTTTTTCACATCATCTGTATGAAATGGCTTAGAATAAATATCTAGATTGTCATAGTTTAGGTGTTGATCTACTGCACAGCCCCACAAGCAGGTACAGCAGAATTATGACCAGAAATTCTGAAGATTCTACTGCAGTATATGCATTCTTCAGTGTTTAAGACCACATTTAAAGCAAGAGATAGTAAATTTAATCCACGGTTGTTTTGAAGTATTATTTACAGTACTAAAAATAATATTTAATATGTACCTTCTTTACAAAAGTGGTATAGTCTACAAAAAATAGAAGGATTTACATGGGAAGCCTGCTCCCACTAAAACATCAGTGAAGAAACATTACAATAACAGTTCTGCAATTTTGGCAAAAAAACTGTTGCAGACTATGACAATATGCCATACAAGTTAATAAATACAAGTCACAGACTTATTTCACAACACAGATTTGTCTATACTCCTGTTTGCTGAGAGGAAGTTGAAGCTGGGGATACATTTCACAACATGGGTTCTTCCGGACTTCCACCTGCATAAATAAAAAGTTAAAACATTTAGAAACTGTACTGTTTGTACACTGACTGTCACAATTCTTCAATTGACAATTCATTTTTAGATACCACTTCAATGTTTAATACTGAAACTGACCACTTTTTACACTTCTGGCCACGTAAATCACTCAAAAACTGCACTTAAAAATGTTTTTCATCGTGCACTTACAGCTGCCTGTGAAGAGTATAAGCAGCAGTCATCCTAATAATGAGACATCAGACTATTCCAGCAATTTAAATAACGGTGTAACAGCACATAAAAATAGAAAAATACACACAATTCTAATCAACTGCACACTTGTAAAATGAAACTGATAAACTGCATTGTAAAGCCTGCAGAGGACTGTGGATATTATACTAGTCAGCAGGGTGGCCACTGCAAGTTAAAGTATTGTTGCTGACACCACATGAAGCCTTTATACATAAAAACATAGACCCAATCCCAGTCCCATAGAGGAGAAAAGAAAGAAAGAGGCACATCAGATACAGTGTGTAGAATAAAGAAGACATATCAGTGTAAGTATGGAGGGGGGAGTGGCACTATATCATTAGAAGTAGACAGCATACCAAACATCCCAGGTGTGCCCTATCAGAATGTGCTTTTGACATAATGTCTTTCTTGGTTGTCTATAAATAACTCCTCCCCAAAGTGTTTTCTAAGTAAGCAGTTAGGTATAGCATCATTTGCACAAGTCTTTGAAAAGACATGTTGCAATACAACAGTAAACTTACAAACCTTGTCTAAAGGGTGGCTCATTACATTTCCTCCCTTCATTGGCTACCCATTACTTCTGTTGACTTAACCCATTTCCTCATTTAAAGAGGTGCTCTGTAACAACATTTTCCCTTCACCATCTCGTTGGTAGACTTTGTAGCCTAGTATTTTTGACCTCTCACCCATGAATATTTGTACACCACACCTCCAGGAGTGTAGTAATGACTATGTTTCTCTTCTTTATTAGTGAAATAAGTTGTGAGATTTTTACTCAGACTATTTGTAACAGCAGACAGTAGATAATTCCCTCCATCTATTAACAGGCTTATCATTTTTGGAACCATTTGTTTCACCATGTTTTATCATACCAGTTGCTGTGCCCTTGTGTTCCTCTCTGAATAGTTTGATGGATTTGGCTGCGGTTTCCCTCTAATCTCTGAATGGGCTGACCTTTTTCCTAACAAAATGTTGATGTATACCATAGCTATAGTGAGCATAAGCGATCACAGTATTTGAAAACTAATAAGCCACATGAATCACTAGCATATTGCTCAACAGTTCTGTCTTACCTACTACTTCTGTATCCTATTAGCTAGCTAATTGTTTATTCACCTCATAGCTTCAGTCCATTCTCTTTCATCTTTCCCAGCAACCTTCTGTGATGCATTATGTCATTGACTTTACTGGCATTCAGAAAAAATACATTATTGGGTTTCACTTGTCAAATGTATGGTTGTTGGTTTGAAGAAGACAATCACATCACACTGACAAAACTGTTACTTTGTGAACCCATGTTACTTCCATCTGCCAGATCATGTACATTCAGGAATTATACACATTATCTATTACTGTTTTAGCTCCTTAACCGCGGTGGTGCAGCGGGTAGCACTGTCACCTCAAAGCAAGAGGTTCTCATGTTCGATTCACAGCTGGAGCGCCTTCTCTGTGGAGTCTGCATGTCCTCCTTGAGGTCGAGTGACGTTTAAAGATATGCAGGTAGGTGCATGCGTGAATGGGTGTGTCTTCCTTGAAGGTTGGGCATCGGGCTGGCAACTTGGCACCGTAAAAAAACCCTGCCAATCATTAGCAGACCGGAGCTCCGATGTGGCGACCCCTAACTGGGGGGGGGGGTCTTGGGAAAACCTGGATTCAGCAAGGGAGCCAAGAATCAAAAAAGTTTGGGAACCACTGCATTACATCAATCTGACTCCATATGTACATGGTTCCCCAAGCCCCAAACTGTTCTTAAGTGTGCATGTTACGCTGTCCTAACCCCTTTATGTCCCATTCGCTACATCTGTTTATTCTCCACCTTGCTTACTCTTTAGTCACTCTTTGTCTTACCTGGGTTTCTCTTTTCATTTGTACATCCCATCCTTCCAGCCCTCTTCTGCCTTTATCTGTATCCACCAAGCCCTCCCATGGTTTCCAGTCCTCCATTTCTTATCCACATTCCCAACTATGACTCCTGCCATCTCCATACCATTTTCCATTTCTTCTTCAACCTCTCACTCCATTCTGAAAGTGATCTTATGTCTGCCCTTTCATTCAGTCACCAGCTCCTTCTCCAGTATGCCAAACTGTCAAGATTTTCACAGAATCTCCAGATTTTTACATCATATTTTTGGTCTGTTCTTCATAAAATTTTGGTTTTCTGGTAAATTATTGGCAAATCATTGAGGACTGAAGTCAGAACGTAAAGACAGGCATTTCAGTTTCAGACTTCATACCCTTCAGAAAATTCATGCTAATATAAAATATGTTCTTTTATCAAATTTCTATGTTTCTAAGTGCAATATTTAAAAATTGTCCCCGTTTTTGAGCCTTTGTCCCCCCATTATTTATGGCTTTGTCCAGATTTCTTGCTCTAAGAGATTGAGAGATACGTTCTTCATTCGTACCCTGGCCTGACAGAAGATCTTAGCTTATCATTTCCTGAACACTTCATTTGTACTTTTTTTTTTTTTTTTTTTTTTACTATTCACACATACATACCATCTTCTCACATGTTGTTAACCCTATTTCACCCTCTCACAGTTCTTTACACTCAAAGGACAGATACAAACTCCCCGAATCACTTCCTTCTTAATTCAGTACCACAGTTCAGCTAATGCATCTGTATCCCTTTACACTGAAGCACTCAGGAGCCTGCTGTCTTCTTTCCTAAACTATCTCACATCTCTTCCCTGTCGTTCCCATCTCACCCCCAGTGAATGTGAACCACACTGTAGCATGCTTACTGATGCCTTTTAGCTCCCTTATTTCGACACCCCACTGCTGAGAAGCATGACATGAATATTATCTTTCCTTACCAGCATCTTCACCTTTCTCATAGTTTTGGCTTCCACAAGAGGTTGTGTTAACTCCTTGGTAGAAAGGTGGGAGCCTCACAGTTTGGTGCTGAAAGAGTGAGCTCCCTGTCACTCTAGGTCTTTTCTTTGCTTATCCATTAATTCTGTTTCTGAAAATGTTTGTATTAATTTCTGCTTCTTCTAGAAACCTATACTTAGAAGCTGGGGATGAAGAGTTTTTAGCCACCCCCACCAATTTTAAAGCAAACATCACCATAAATCACTTATCCTTTCATCATCTCTGCTATACAACTTATCTGTTCTTAAACGTGTACCATCACACTTCCCTTCTCCTACCTCTTTGATGTCTCCCATTCTCATTTCTGTGTGTTGGTAGTGAGGGTACCTTTAAGAAAGCTACCAGATTTTCCATCTACTGCTTATTTCCCCAACTCAGACTCTTTCTGCTTCACTACCGTCACAGATTCCCACATAATTTGCAATGATATATGCAATCCATCTATCTAGAACCTCCTTTTCCCCATTTTTAGACATGGGATTAGGGAGTCACATCAACACTGACCATCTAGAACCAGTGTTTTACAGCACCTCATGGGTGATTAATTCTCAGCAGCACCTGAACCACTGCATGCAAGGTCAGCCTTGGCATTGTATTTTTCTATAACAAGCTAATCCTTTATCCCTTCCTGCTCTATCTAATTCCGTTTTTATTTTATTTAAGATGCTTGGATATTTTTAAGTATACATAGTAGTCAAAGCTTGAATATTTTGTAGCTTGGAAGGATAAGACTTCATGTGACATCTGTGTTCCCACTGAATCTTGGGTAGGCTCACAGCAGGATATCCAGGAATTTGGTGATTATCAAACAATCTCTGACAGAAGTATTGGAAGAAATGGTCATGTACTCCATATCTACTTATTAGGTGTTGTGATGGAGTCTTATTTAAAGATACAAAACGCATGCACAGACTGCTATCAAAAAGCTCTTTCACAAAGCATCTTGTTGTCAAATTTTTATACTTTATTATTCTGCTCTTGTTGTGGTTAAAGCTGTATGCAAAAGTCAAAATGATTTGTTTCCTGCTGTTTTGGTACTTGTAAACAAATTTGCCATATGACACTCATAACCATAAAACAAAAAGTCGAATCACTTGTCCCCAGAAAAAAGAACTGTGTACCTGAGCGTGCTCCACAAAAAACGGCAAAAGCACCAACATTTCACTAAAACCAAGTCCAAGGTCCTGAGCATGCTGCTATTAAACAAAGTTTTCCATAATACATTACTAAATCTGCCACAAAAAGTATCTGCTTTTTTAGTTTGTGGATTAAAAAAAAATCATTTGCACCATTAGTCCCACATTACCTGAAAGGAAGAACATGGAAAGCTATCATTTTAGAACAGCGTTCATCTTTGTCTTGGTCTAGACTGAATTCTAAGAAGATAATTTTGATTGACAACTGTATTTGTGTAACTGTCAATGTAACAATTGTGTTTTTACAATTTTCTTGCATCACTTAAAATAAATGTCTTATCTTGTGACTTGATCACTGTATCTTTTCTACATTAGCTGTATATTTTATTGGTTGAACTGCCAAATATCTGTCAACCTTGCATTATTTCTTTTGCATTGTTTAAAGGTAGAAGAAAATGTGTGACCCATCAACAGAACCCTGCTGAGGTTTCACCTAGAATACCTTACCCAGTTCTGGAGTCCTTACAACAAAGTACAACATAAATCATAACAAACAAAATGGTTCATCCAAAAGTGGGATAAAACCCATGAAGGTCAGGGCACTTAGTTTGTATACACAGGAAGCTGGAAAGGAGAGGAGGCAATTTGTGATAGGTTTTAAACCCTAACAGAAGTCCTAGAAACAAGAAAGTTAAGGCTTTGAGCTGTGAATGGATTTTATGCTGTAG
The DNA here is from genome assembly GCF_019279795.1 of Protopterus annectens. Taxonomy (NCBI): domain Eukaryota; kingdom Metazoa; phylum Chordata; order Ceratodontiformes; family Protopteridae; genus Protopterus; species Protopterus annectens. The sequence continues at coordinate 523,623,137 of NC_056725.1, read as the reverse complement.
TCATGGGTTTGAATTCCTCTCTCTCTCTGTTTTCTTCCATTCTGTATGGCACTGAGGAAAATAGTTAACCACAACAAATTGCTGGTCCAGTCCTGAAAAGTGGTACATCTACCTCTACATCTTATTAGACTAACACCTAAATAAAATACTTTAAATGTAAGAGTGTAAGTTTGCCGAAATACAACTTTAATGACACTTCTAGGAAGTAATAGGTTTATAGGCACAGGAAAAACTTGGGAGTTTTACTTCCAGAAATAGTAATGGAATTCTGCTGTAGTCTGCCGAATGAATTGGCAGAAATAACGTGCACAAAGGAAGGCACAGATAATGTAAAGGGACCAATAGTTACCATGTAAGAGACAAGCCTAGAGCTTAGTCAAAGTACATAATTCTGAAACTACATTACAGTCTGTGAGTGATTCTAGGTTGATGAAAACCTCTGAAGACTAGATGAACCAAGAAATTATAACTTATCAGTGCCCCTGTCTTTTTTTTTTTTTGCTGTACCTACAGTGTTTAATACTTTTTAAAAAGCATTCTGTTAGCATGTCATAATCACTGAATTCCACACTCAGTCAGGAAATATGAAACTGAAAAAATTCTAGTCATTCTTGTTTTGCTAGGGTATCATTTTTTTCCCACAAATATGAAGTGCTAGGCTCTTACCTTGCTGATGGATTGTGTGGGAACAATCCTTGAATTGATGCAACCCATGTCTGTAAGTGTCTTTGGGAAATTGCAGACTGCAAGAGCCAGGTGCTGGTTCAGAATATGGTAAACAGTTAAAGAAAATGTCATCTTTAGAGCACAACCCTGCAGAACAGGATGTGGGTAATCTACAGGGTTCTTCACCTCCTGCTGCTGTACACAGAAGGACATTATGTACTTCCTGCAAAGAGGGCATGTGAGTTTCTCGTTCAGGTAATGTATCTTCCCCAGAGGAAATAATAGGCAGGTCCTTCAAGATGCTTTCAATGATATCTTCTTCCAGGAAAGTCTCAGCATCTGCCGTGTTCTTGATCTGTAAAATTTGCAATTCACCATATGGATTTTCTCCAGGCAGCTGCAAAGTTTGTAAAGCTGAAGTATTAGAACATTCAGCACTGAACTTTGCAGCATGGTCCCTATTTCTGAATGCACAGAAACTTTCAGCCAGAGAACTGATCTGCATTGCAAGAACAGCAATTTCCCTTTTTTCTGCCTCAGTGTACCGAACGCTATTAGCATCTTCATGGGATGCCTCTGGTGTTAATAGGCCCTCTAGTCTAAAGGAAATCTCTGAAGAACTTTCTGAAGAAGCTTGCCGTTCTAAAATTTCAGATTCTATGGCTAGGACTTCTGTTCCAATGGATTGGTCAATGTAAAACTCAGAGTCTGGCAAAGGTGACTGCTTTTCAGGCACTGACGTGATATCAGGAACCACAGCAGCATGTGGAGGACTGGATGGAAACTTAAAGGAAGCCAAGTCTAAATGCAGACCTACTGTGTTGACTTGGAGTAAGCTGTTGCTGTGAAACAGGCTATTAGGCTCAGCAGCAATGCTTGGAGAGTCAGACGCAACCCTAAAATCAAGCGCAAAAGGAAAACTCCTAGGACTTTCACTGAGAGAGAAACTGTCAAAGCTGGAAGGGCTTGATCGCATCTCTTCTTCACTATGGTATGCATCTGCAAAAAAGCTTTGATCCTCACCACCTGGAGAGTTTATGTCTTCACTGAGAGAAAAGCTGGATGTGTCAGATTCAGGAGTATATGGAGGGGTACAAAGTACCTCAGCTGGGTGGTCCTCACACCTTGAAGGGCTGTTCAACACAATACAGCAGTTGTCTGACGTGACAGGTAGTACAAGTCTTGGAGACTTTTTGTGAGATTCAGCTTCTGCAAAAACATCTCCAAACTTCCTTTTTAACTTGCTGACCAGTTTAGTTTGATTTCTTTGACTGGCATTTTCATGCACTCTGTTAAGATCTGCAGGCTGTGATGGTCCTGTTACCAGTGACACACGCACCTTCCGACTTTGGTATGTTGAAGTGCCAGGTAACCTGGTATCAAGGACTACACCTGTATCTTCTTTCTGCACTGGACACCACTGACGCAGGTAGCAGGCTTCAGGCTCACTGTAAAACAGGATCACAACCATCACAAATGTATTCCTTTGTCACACTTACGACAGTTAGATGGAAAACTTTTAAGTATTCTTATTTACAGATCTAACTTCTTCTACAGTCTCAAAATGTTACAGTTTCTGTTTTAATGTGCTTCATTAATTCATTTTTACTCCACTTCAAATGAAAAATAAAACCTTAGAGAATGCTAATGATTACTAAGACCTTAGAGAATGCTAATGAATACTAAGAGGAACTTTTGAAAGTTTCAGGAGAATTACACCGCCATTTAGCATTTCAGATATAACATACACAGGAGTATAACGATAAACAAAAAGTTTTACTTCATACATTACTAACTTTGAAATATTAGCAAGCCCTGTCACATTATTTTCAGTGAGTGCCATTATTTTTGATTGAAAATGTTTCCATCACTTGCAGTCAGTTTTGACAGACTGGATTCCCAGTAATCTAGTGATTAAAATGTTTCTCTCAGGTAGATACTTTCTTTATATGCTTTGTCCAGAAACCTGAATGTACCTATCTAGTGTGCCATGTAGGACAGCAGAGCCAGCACATTGGTACAGTCAGCTGGTGAGAGTACAGGGGATGCAGATGCTCTAATATGGTAAAGGAAGAGGACCTTTTCCTACAGGCCTCAGTGCGTTTTTCACCAAGCTAACAAATACAGCATACATCACAACAGAATGCAAGGAATAACCCATTACTATATAGTCAGTGCAATCAAGAAACGTACCTCAGAACTACTAGATGCAATGTTTATACATTGTGTTAGAATATGTACAGGTGGCCAAGATGAGATTCCACAACCCTTGATTGTCTGAAGCACAAGAAGCTGAGGAGTGCATCACCGACTGATGTTTTCCATAGGAAATCGCTGCTAGTGCGCTTTCTTAGTAGGCACCAGTAGTGATTCCTTTGTTTTGGAAGGTTTTTCTTTATTTGAGTTAGTGCAAACATGGTACGTATAACGTCAGTGGAGGTGTGAGAGCATGCCCCCCACATCACTGGTGCAGGAAGGGGCTTGCTGTCCTGCAAAACACACTTGCAGTTTAATTTTTTCACCCTTCTATGTTTTAGACATTACTTTTTGGTGTTTTACATCCCTGACATTCTAACATTCGAGGTTCCATACTAAAAGCTATTATTTCTCTTGTCCTTTCTCCTTCTCCATGATATATGTGTTCTTAATAATGTTCCTTAATAATTTCTTTGGTCACAGACCACAGACTGACAGGCTTGGATAAATATCAGGACTGCCACTACATTGTAGCAATCCACAGCTGCACAGATATGCCAAACAGCAGCAGCATGTTTAAAAACAATAAAATGTTTTTTTCCATATGCTACATGTAAAATGAAATGTAAAGATGTGAAGTAAGGCCAACCGAAATCATGTCACAGGAGTTACATTTAGAATACAGAGATGAAAGCCCTGCTTCATGTTCTATGTATTACCACTACATCACAGTAGGTTCCACAGAGTATACTACAGGGTAGCCACTTGAATTTTTGGACCCATTAGAGAAAATTCTAAAACACAGAGAATGAATGGCCAAAAAAAAAAACAGACTTACATACATTAAGCCCAGGACAGACATTTCTCAGGATACTCCATTTCCTCCAAGGTATTGTGGTCTCAGAGATGGTATTTATAAGTTTGGGGGGGCTTACCCCTACATCAGGAGGTGCTTTCAGTCTTTTTTTTTTTTTTCAGCCTGTCAGCAGTCGGCATTTCGAGTACCGACATTTTAATAGGAAGCCATATTACAGTATAATAAGGGAAGCATTTCCTAAACAGGGTTTGACTTGGGCCCACCCTTAAGACCTACACCACTCTGATCTTACAGTATAAGTAGCATGTGTGTGGAGGAGAGATAAAGCAATTAAAACACTAACAAAAATATTTATAAATAACCAAATAAAAATATGCATGTAGCATCTCACATGCTAGAGAAATCTGGTTGTGCCACTTGCAGAGACCATGGGCTGGTTTGAATTTCTTCACATTCACCTTATTCTATGGCCATTACCTTAAAACTGTGCTTGTACCACCCACTGCCATTGATTAGAGGGTGACAAGAGGTACTGCACACATTAAACGGCACAGTTAAAGCAGCAAACAGTTTTTAATAAACCAATTGAGCGCTTTCATCTCAAAACAATTAAGGGATTTCATCAGAATCTAAGACGTGCTGCGGTAGCGTTGTCGCCTCATAGCAAGACATTGTCCCGTTCGATTCTCAGCTAGAGCATCTTCTGTGTGGAGGCATATGTGAATGGGGCGTGCCTTCATTGAAGGTTGTGCGTCAGGGGTGGTAACCCGGTACGTAAAAATCCACTACCAATCATTAGCGGACCGGAGTTCCGCTGTGGTGACCCCTAACCGGGAAAAGCCGAAAGACACAAACAAACAATCAGAATCTAAGACAAAGAATACATCCCTTCATTTTGTACTAGTACCGCATGTCATCAATTAGACATTTAAAGCTATCTCGTCCATTAATATAAAATAAGACAAACTAGCAAAAAACATAAGTAAAAAATATGTAAAATATATAGTGTAATCAACAGATATCAAATAGTTATCAAAAGTTTAAACGTAATAAATTACAATTTTACCAAATGAAGCTTCAGCACTGATTGAACAAACAATTATTTAAACCTGATGGCATTAAGATTCAGCTGCCAAAATAATTCCTTATATTCAGGTTTTGTTTCCCATTCTCCTCCACATGGGTTCATATTAACTTTCTCTAAAATGTCAGATTTAAATTCATTATGTCCACTACTCAAATGCACACGTTTAATAGATCTTTTGGGTTTAAAACACAACGTAATTTGAAGAACAGAGTAACAAAAGTAGTGAAGTTATTAAAACTAATAAGAGAAAATGGGGATCACTAAATGTGGTTCCTATAAGTAGTGTTCATTTATTTAGGAAACAGAATTTTTAACACTTGGCAATATATTTAATTCCATCTTGCAACTTCAGAATGGTAATTGTTCAACTCTGGGCATAGTGTATGTTGCCAAGTGTTCAGCCTGCCCTAGTCATTATGTGGTAAGATTGAAAGACTTTATCAGCACTACAACAATATAAAGAATATGAAAAGTAATAATGCTCTGGGCATAAAGAATTCAAATTTGCCATTTTAGACAAAGTTAATACAGACCTGTATGGGAGAGATTGGGAAGCCAAACTTGAATATAGGATTATTTTGGAACCTGAAGCCAAATGCTGGGTTTAAATGAGCTTTTGCCCTTCAATCAGCGCTGAAACTTCATTCAGCAAAATTGTAATTTATTACTTTGAATGTTTTGATAGCTATTTGATATTTGTTGGTTGCAATGTTTATTTTTGCATAATTTTTACTTATGTTTCTTGCTAGTGCATCTTCTTCTGGAAGAGGAAACAGCAAAAATGGGATGTTGATTGTATTACCTGCATATTAGACTAAATCATGCATTAAAATGTAAAACCTGTACAACAGTCACTGCTGCACAGATGAACTGGGAAGCATCTGCCTGGTATACACCATGCATTCTGTTTATATTGCTTATTCCATAATATCAGACTTTTCACCTATTTTTATCTTCTTTCCACTGCAGTGTGCTTAACAGAAAAAATACTAAACTTCAGATAAAAGTACATAACTCTGTGCTTTTCATATGCTTACTCAAAATGGAAATGACTGTACCTTATAACAAAATTCCTACATGTCAGACAACAGCTGTTCACCTCACGATGAGTCCAGATGTGCACCCAAATCCAGGAGAAGTTTTTGCACTGTAGTCGTACCACCATGTCCTTACTACAGGCTTCATTTTCGTCTTCATTTACTAAAAAAAAAAAAATGAAAGAAACGACTCGATCAATGTTTTAATATAACTATTCTACATCTCAAAACAGCCATAAACAGCAGCGGTTTGTCTGGGTGCGTGAGGGATTGGGTAACGAATGTCACTGGCTAATAATGGATAATGCAGCAGATGGCTAGTTTCACTTAGGTGTTGACCAGACTCATACAGGAGTCTAAACCTGAAAGGGGTGTGTTGACTAGGGATAGCAGGTTACAGCAGTGTATGGAAGATCGTCTTCCTCATTATTATTCCCAATTTGTGGGTCTTCAGCACTGAGAGTAGGAGAATGGCAGCAGGCTGGAGCCCTCTATGTTTCAGGGTGGGGAAATACTCAGAACCATTCCCCTTTGCAGCGCTCAATTACTGATCAGCTATGGAAGCGATCCTGTTATGGCCTTAACTCCACCCCATTTTCCTCAGTATCAGTTTTCATCATTGGCAAGAGAAAAGCAATTAATTAAAATGCACACAATTTAATAACTCACAGAAGAATTTATGATGAGTCACTGATAAGGCAAGGTCATCCGGATGCACCAAACTGTACCAGGATTTCCGAATAAGATCTTCACTCTTGTACCCAAGGTGGTATACCACACTAGCAAGAGAAAAAACAAAGAAGATATTTTAATAGGGGAACAAGCAAAACAGAAGTACATCACATACCAAAATGTACAAGTGACACCTGCAGTAAATAACAGTTTGAAGGTGCTACAATTCACAGCTTTTGTAAACAGAAATATATTTCAACTTCTTAAACGACTGAAGAGATCGCAACAGTAGTACTTAAAATACCAACTAGCATTTCCATATTCTCTGTGTTTCTGATGCTGAGTTCCGGATTAGAGGAAGAATTTATTATGGTGAGGTCCATGACACAGGATGGATCTGTACAGCAGTTGTGCCAGATGATGAATGTTTAGCTAACACAAATCTCTTCATTCTAATACAAAGTTGCTGCAGCTCCTTCTGACACACAACATGAATCTGTACAAATATCTCTTAGACTGTAGGCTGAGAAACATACCACCAAGCCCATGTACACAAAGGAACATGGGAGGATTCTGAAGGGGGCAGCTTGTGGGAACAGACTGGTTAGACTAATTGGACTATGCTTGGTACTTTCTCCAGGTTCACTGCCATGAAGCCTCTTTAATAAGGATTCACCTGGCATGCAGCAGTATGTCCCCACTCTACTGCTTACTAATGAAGTGATTACAAGCTGCAAAAAATGCACTCTCACAAAGAGGGTTTGGGGTTGGCATAATGTTTAAGGTGTTTACCTCACAGACACAAGATACAGGGTTTGACTTTCACCTTTGGGGAAACTGGTTAGGCTTAAAACAGCCCACAAAGGCAGCTAGCCTAGTATTACCTAGGAACCAATTAACAAACTGTGTCTGATATCCAAAAATATGGGTACAGTTGGTATTATACCTATGATGTGAGATCCAGAGGCTTAAAAGGCCACATTCTTTGGATACAAGCCCTGACATCATTCTGTCCGTACACTTTAAAGGTTATAGATATTTAGATGATGGCAGTCCTACTTTTAAAACTGCCTAGTGACATATATATATATATATATATATATATATATATATATATATATATATATATATATATATATCTATCTGTTTATTGCACGACTGTAGACACCTGTGTGCTGCTCTGCATAACACATTACAACATTTTAAAAATTTACATTGCAACAACTCCAAGTAATTTGCACTCCCATTAAGTATATTCTAAAGCAGTCTTTGTAATCTTTGTTCATACTCACTATATTGCTAGTTTGTATAACTCTTTTTTCTTTAAATATGATTCATAAAAAGTGTTTTACAGATGCAAACAGAAGTGTCAAATTCTCTCGGTTTGCAGTACTTCCTCTAAACAATGTTCTTTGTGAACCTACAGTGCATTTAAATCGCAAATCACAGTAAGTAAACAGCCTTAATTTGCTTAACATATGTGAGTTGTCTTTTGTGATGTAGTTAAGAACATGCTTTTTTGAATTAGCTGTCTGAAGAATATATGTCAGGTGGTACAGTGGAGGGTGTATCACTTGGCTCTGTCCTTGCTAATGTCATCATAAGCTGACATTACAAATGAGGCCATGTCTTTTGAAAGGTGGCACAAAGACCTTTAATGGGACTGATACACAAAGTGGTATAGAAAGGATGAAAACAGACTTGTATAAGAAGGATTGTCAGATGCAAGCCAGCTTAGAGATGTATTAATATACTCAAATGTATGTACCTGGAAAGCAAAACATAACTAGAGAAATATAAAACTGGAAATGAGGTGTAGTAACTAAGGGAAAAATGACCTGGAAGTAATTATATATCACATAGCCAAAAAGGTATGCAAGCAACAGCAAAAAGCAACAAGTAAGGCAGGCGAGACACTGGCGTCTTACTCAATTAGCATCAGATAACAAGAAGCTTTTCTTTTGAGTGGGGTCCTACAACTGTGTTGTAATCAAAGGGCTTCTATTCTTGACATCGGCTAACACTCAGCATTCATGTAACCAGAGGTGCTACCCTGCACAAAGGTACTAACTTACACTGCACCTACCCATATAGAAACAAGAGTAGCCATCATGCCATCCTCATTTCTTATCACTACATCAAATCACTCATAAGTTGACAACATTTTCCATTTGCAAGTCATTTCACTAATCATTTGAGCACTACTTCTACCTGTTGCCCATAGCAATAACTTAAATCCAAGAATAAGTCCCTCTGGAATACAGGTAAACAGTGAAGACCCCCAGTTACAATGATCTGTTACTTTTTAACAAAATTACTACTGTCAAGGGAGTTAAAGGTCTTAGAGCTTGCTTTTTTTATACAAAAAAAACTGCAGATGTTAGAAAATAATAAAAGTTACAGCGATCATAAAAATACAAATAAAATAAATCAGGGAATGGTAAGGAAACATAACAGAAGTCTAAAACAGAGTTATCTCAAATATATAAATGCTAAAGGAACATAAACATTCAAAATTATGGAGGAAGACAAAAAACTAAAAAAACTTTCTTTAGCCTTTGGATCTAATATAGAGAAATAGCTTTACAGGTTCCTCACAAGAACAATAACACAGACTATCAAAAAGGACAAGAAAACAATTATACCATCACTTTCAGGGAAGGAAGTAAAAGTCATCATCATCATAAACAGGACTATTTAGAAAGACCTACCCAATTAGAATTAGTAGGACACAACAATATAAAAATGTACAGCAAATCATCCAACGTGCTTTGCAGCAATATGGCACTTCTCACCTAGCTGGAATCATTTTTTGAACAATTTTATAGGAAACCCAACTCCTATTTACCCAGACACCTGAAAAGAGATGTGATGTGAGGTATTGCCATCTTTGCCAGGTTGAATAGGGCAGTGCATGTGTAAAATATGCCAGCGTAGCTAGCTGGAGTTTTGTAAATAATTTTGTGTCATTTGACTATCACACTGACTTGTACAGATGCTTGTGTTAAAAATGTATCAACAGTGTTATTATAACTGATTAGATGTTTATTTTTAAATAAAGAATTCTGGAATGGAAAAATATTAGTTTTTGAAATTGTTCTATAACTTTCAAATACTGCAAAAGATCTTATCAAAGTTCTGAATGTGTATTGTACCAGAGTCAGGTAATCAAATGTGATGTCATTCTATAACCAGTACTGAGAGGATAGAACTCATACTGCAGCTTGTTTTATTTTGTTTTGTTTGGAACCTGATATAAAAAATCTATAACAGTCAGTTGCATTAGTTAGTCGAGTTTAGTTCAGCACAGTAGTTGGAAGTTTATTGCCTTGACTTGTGGAAGTAAGCATCTCAGCATCTAATCTTGCTTTGCTGTATTAGCCAAGGAACAGTTATCCTTTAGGCAGTCAGGAAATACAGTCAGATTACTTAAGTAGTGTTTTTCTGCGTCTGTTTGAATCTTTCCAACTGTGTTATTTTTATGCAATTTTGCTGTTGTTTGTTTTGCTTTTGTAAGTGATAATCTGTATAACTTGTGGAGCTTTTCTCCCCGAGCTTCCTCTGAAAAAGGGCTACTTAGCTCAGTCGGACAAACCCGGTCAACAAATGCAAAATAAATAAATAAAATAAAATAATTTCTCCCATAATTGAAACTGTGATGTTTATTGTACTTAGATATTTAGTTTTCTATTTTATTATTTATTATTGATTATTTTTATACCTTTCACTGTGGCTGGCCTTTTACAGAATACTTTTAAAATCTTGACAGTACTTGTGCTTATTTTAGTGAAGCCTTGGCCATTCCGAAAAGCCTGGCTGCTTTGGTTACATTTTACCATTTATGTTATTATTGATTTTACTCGGTATAACTGGATACCCCTGGAAGAGCCGGACAGTGGTTGACTGATGGCAAATGTGTGAAAATTAGATACCCAGGTGTGGGTACTTGGAGCTGGGACACAGTGTTCCAAAGTGAGTCTTGTTTGGGATCTGGAGAGACAGAGAGTCCAGTCCCAGGTCTGGAGCAGGTTCCCTGTGTGCTCTTGGAGGAAACTGTACTTGATGCAGACAGCTGCATTTGAAATACTGTGTACATCCATTCCTGTTCTTAGTAACCATCTCTCATCGGTGTCAGTGGTAAGGATTAAGGCTCCTTGATTACTGGCCGAGGGTAAAGAGAGGACATCACAGGAGATTAATATGTATAACTTTTTTATTATTAACAATTAAAAATAAGTTCTGGGACTCTCAGTACTACTTTAAGGTAATACCTGCAGGATGGATAAAGGGAAAATTAAAAGATGTTGCCAGAAAAGTTTTGACATTCAATTTTCCCATAGTGGGCAAATGACATTAAAGTAAAAATGAAACAATATACATTCTTCAACAATATTATTTTCTGATTGGTTAATTAGATGTTTACATAACTATGGATGATTCTGACTGGCAGAAAATACATTCAAGCAAGAGCAATCTATATGCAGAAATTTACTCAAAAGGTACCACTAGCAGTACAGTAAATCATCTCTACTGTTACCCAGAATTCAGCAATCAGCAAATGGAAATAAATGTAAAGTTTGTTTTTGTTAAGATATCCAGCAGGCCCTGAGTTCAATGGTTCAGACCTAAACACCTAAGTAAGTCATAACTACAAGTTTACCAAAAGCCTCACCTGTAGCAAACAGATCAAGCCATGCTGACACTGTGAAGCTGTGTACACTCACTCCTCATCAGAGACCAGTTACTACTGCCTTCCATCTATCTAGTATTGTTATCTATCTTAAGCCTAAAGTTGGTAAACAGCTTGGAAATGCAAGACAAACAAATGAAAATTCTTCAGCAATGAACCATCATTTGTCATCCATGAGAGCTTACTCAAAAAAGCAACTTGTGTTCTGAAACTTTTCATTTGTCAACAGTACGTTTTTGGGAAATCAATAAAATAACAGTTTTCAAGACTCACCTGTCATCTACTTCCTCAAACGTCATGTCTAACCCATGTCGGCTGGAAAATGATGCATCTTTAGAATGACTATCTTGGTCTGAGGGGTGATGGATTATGGGAGAACACAAGGCAACAAATATCTTTGGGATTCCTGCAGTCATGGATTCTTCTGGTTCAAAAAGGCACTTGCCCCTAACCAGCACAGCAAAATCAGTCCCATATTTCATTCGGATTGACTTAGAAGCTAGCATGCGGCAAACAAAAGCATTTTCTGCAAAAGAATCAGATATATTATAAAAAAATTAAACAAACCTTAGTTTTATATAATTATTTTCCTTTAAACATGCAGACAACATGTGTAATTCACAGTGGTACCAAGGCATCTGAATGTGCACAGGCAGCTCTGCTAAAAAGTAGCCTTTTCAATGTATCTCAGTGATCCAGGTAACCAGCCAGGAAACAGTAACTCAGACAACACTACACAAATAATGGTCAAGCTTCCAGAGCTGCAGTCAGTGATGAAAATGGGGAATGAGCAAAGGCGAGCTCCCTGCAGTGACTAATTTCAGGTAGAAACGAAGTGTACGGCACCTAACTCCCTTGGCTTATTGCTGGTGAAAGATACTACAGCAGGACTTGCAGAAGCTGTGACTTTGTCCAATGCAGTTCAGCTGTGAAACTGATTAAGCAGCAACTGTACAAAACTGTTGCCCTAAACAGCTATCTTTTCATGATGACCATCACATGTTCTGTATATGAATGGGGTGGTGTAACCCCCCCCACCAACATACTGAATATTAGGCCTTATAGTAAATGCATACTTTCTTACAGCAGTGCATGAACATTAAATGAAGCTCTAACAGCAGATAGGCACTGCACTGTGCCTCACTCCCAATGAATGTGCCACAGATCAAACATCGTGAAGTGTGCCAAAGGATATAGCTGCTGGAGACATGAGGAAAAGGATACTGTTTGTTTTCCACTAGCTAAATATTAATGGGAGTAATGCAATAACAGCTACTAAGCATACAAGTCACAGTGTAGCACTAACTGGTAAATGCAACATGCCTTCAGCCTCAGGCATTGTTATCTTCTATCTGCTTTGTAACTTTTACATGGAAACATAAAAGAAAGAAGTCTTTTTACAAAGTTAAATGCATAAAATACTTAATTGCTATTACTACAACTACTAACTTATAAGCAATTTACTTATTACTATAAGTGACGCAGGTTCTGTGGGGACTCTGTGTAGTTGCGGTACTGCAGACTTGAATCATACCAGTAGCACTGCTTAAACCTAGCTCTGAATCATGCCCTGCTGACTGGCATGTGGTAACATCATATCCATGTGGGGCAAACGCAGTCACTCCCATCTGAATCTCTAGCACTGGTGATATATACAGTCTGTACCTATTCAAACAGAAGCAGGACTTCAGCTAGAAATGTCACTTTTCCAACCATCTGGTTCCTAGGGGACTGCTGCACCAGTAAGTTATCCAGAGGTGTAGCACCAGTACATGGAGAAATATTTATCCTTGGAAAGCACCACCCTCCCCAGCCATCATAAGCATCTCTGAATGGGTAATGCACACATTATTAAATTTAAATCCTTGCTATGGTGAGAATTAAGGTAAGCCCCAACCCAGCATCTGTACTGTACACTTCTGGGCCACCTTCTTAAACAGTGCTTAAAGACAAGGATTAATATGAATCAATTAACCCACTGTGCTGTTCTTATCAGTCCTTAAACCTTGGCACCATTTATTTTCATATACCTGTCCCAGGGTCTTTTTCTGCTGCTTGAAGATGTTCCTGAACTGTTTTCAGATCCTCACTGTCAATCAAATCATAGATGTTGTCCCCCTGAGCCAAAAGGTCCACCTGAGGAAAAAAGTGAATATATCACCATTTTTGAAGCAGCAACATCATCAGTATAATATCCTCCAACAGTATTATAAATAATAAACACAAAAATGCAATAATGAATGTTTTCATTAGCTGTCCCTTGCCTGCGCTGCCCTCTGCAATTATGCAGCTCACATTATTCATTATGGAATATTGTTACCATCTGAGCTATGGACATGGCTTGTTACTGTAGTTCAGTAAACACCTGCAGTGCCATGAAGAACCATAAGTAAAGTTCTTCCATATAAAACAATTGAAGAAAAAAATGCTAAGCATTGACACCCAACCCCCCTTGTCCCACACTTGTCTGATTCCCAGGAAAGTTTTACTCCATGATTATATAAACATTTAAGTAAGAAGATAAGCTGTAAGACTTCATTTTCACCGGGGCCCAGTTTCTGCTCAGTTTTGCACTGAAAGGAGGAAAGAGAAGTAGAGCTCTGAGGTGAAACATTGTGAAGGTTTTACATCACAGCTTACCACAGTTATCAGGCCCCAATACCTTCAGTGATTCTAATACATATCTACTAAATTGCAGATTCAAAGTACTTACCTCAGAGTAGCCCAGGAAGTCGCTTACATTCTCAGAAATACTGATTATTTTCCCATCTGTAGAAATAACCATCACAAAGCCAGACAATGCTGAAAGGTAGTCCAGGTCAGATAAAGGGATAATGTGGGTGTCCTGGTTGAGAAAACCTTTGAAAAAAAAAAACAAGCAAATCAAGAATGTAATAAATACCCATTTCAGATCTATGAGAAAATTATATATACATGTATTACTATCTATCTAAACACACACACACACACACACACACACACACACACACACACACACACACACACACACAGATATACATATATAATGCAATGAAAAATAAACAGACTACTTCATTCATTTTTCAATTTTGCTTCCTTTACTCTGCAGCCCATCTCAGGAACTAGTGAGCATCCTGCAAAAAAGTAGTACATGAAAATAAATGTGTGGAAGAATGATCAAGTGTAAACTCGATGTCTTCTTCATAAATTAAAGTGATACATCAGTTGCTAGTGTCCTCTCCAGCTCAACTGGTGAACCTGGGAATATTGAGGCAATGTTACAATTGCCTCATGTACACAGACAATCCTCTCCTTCTCCCACAAAACACAAATACATGCGAGAGATGCAACTATATGGCCAAACTGGAGGCTGAGCTCTCTCAACATAGGACTGGCAAGACCAGACAGGAGGAGAAGGCAACCACACACAATACATACCCAGTCACACATGGTACCATCACAACTTCAAATCATACACATACTCACACAAAGACATACACGGAGGCTCTGGTCAAAAATTTACCAAAACAGCAGAGGCCACCAAAGCAGACACCCAAACAACTACCACCTCACGACCCAACACATGCAACACATAGACCACACAGTCAGAGTGTCAAACAGTCACAGCCCTTAAGGCCAAACAAAATGCCAGACACACTTGTCATTGGTGATTCCATAGTCAGACACACTGACGTCCCGCTCACCAGACTGAGTAAGGAGAAGGTCACAGTAAGCTGCCTGTCGGGCGCTAGAATCCGCCACATAACGCAAGCACTCAGGTCTCTCAACAGCAGGTACAAGTACGACTCAGTCATTGTCCACGCTGGTGTCAACGACCTGAGACGCACCTCCTTGACTACATGAAAGGGACGCCGAGGAGCTCTCTGATTATGTAGCCCAGGCAGGTATGACCCTGACCTTGAGCAGTATCCTACCTTCACCTAGAATGATGCCACAATACAGTGATAAGATGATCAGCTTTAATAATTGGCTTAAATTCTGGTGTCATTCAAAGGGGATCCAATGTCTGTCTGCCTGGGATGACATGCTGGACAAGCCACGCTGCTTCGCAAGGGATGGCTTGCACCTGTCACCCCTGGGCTTCCGGATATTGCCACCCCCATAGTGCCTTTTTTAGGCAAGGCTCAAATTCTAAACCTACCACCCTAGAACACCAAAAAGGAAAAAACTAAGGGTAATGCTGCTCAATGCCAGAAGTCTCAATCTCAAGATGCACGACTCAAGGCCCTTCTCAATATGGAGAACATCGATGTCTGTGCTGTGACAGAAACCTGGTTCAAGGCTCCTGAGAGCACCCCAGCATTAACAGGTTTCACCTCATATCATACGCCCGCCCCAAAATCCGGACACAAGAAAGGAGGGTGTCCATATTCATAAAGGACACCCACACCTCAAGGTTGGTGGCACGATGCATCGGAGACCATTCAGGTGCAATTAACCATAGGCAAGACTGCTCTGCAATTTGTAGCATGTTACAGGCCACCCTCTCAAACTCAGGAACCTCACATGGCCTTCCTGAAAACATTGGAGGATAAATGTATCTCCAAACACCATCATACTAGGTGACTTCAACTACCCTAATATAGACTGGGAACACTACTCAAGCCCTAACACTCTAACCCAAAGATTCCTGGAGTTCATAAACTCAAATGCCATGGAACAACTATTCACCATCCCCACAAGAGGTGAAAACATACTTGATCTCATCATCACGAACATGGGATCAAAATGTTCAACACCGAAGTATACCCTCACTGGTGAGATCAGATCATAAACTAATCTCGCTGGAGGTCCTCATCCCGCCCCCACCTGAAACAAAAAGACCACAGTGAAAAACTTCTCAAAAGCCGATTTCACACTTCTAAAACTAGTGTGGTCTCCTTTAAGGCCCTGAGCCAGTGGTAAACATTACTCAAACCGCTGAATCACTTACAAATGCCTCTACCAGCACCTACAGGACTGCATGGATCAGGCAATCCCAAACAAAACTAAGACTCTCTGTACCAAAGGCAAGAGCTCAGTGTGGTGGACCACAGCCATAAACAGGCGCTACAACAAAAGGAGGAAGCTACTACAAGATAGAGCAAAATCCTTGAAAGGTAAGACACCTTGATCATTATAAGTAAAAACTAAGAGCTCTCTAAAATCATCCAAGGCAAATTTTGAGAGAAAATCGCCAAGGACTCTAAAGACAATCATAAGGCCTTCTTTAGCTATGTTAGAAACCTAGGAGGAAACTCCCAGATATGCTCAGAATTAGTTCAAAATGATGTGAAAATTACTGAACCTACACACATTGCTAACATACTGGCTGACAGGTTCAGTGCAAACTTCTCCCCCCCAAAAAGAGAGATATCTATTCCAGAGGATTGTAGCCCCCCAAACATCTCCAACGCCCAGGTGAGAACTGCCCTCACTAAGGCAAAAAACACAGCATCCATGGGACCGATGGTGTCCCCGCTGTGTGCTTCATGAACTCAACGAGGAATTAAACCCACAGTTAGGACAGCTGTTTAATCTTAGCCTCACCTCAGGATACGCAAGGAGTGGCGACGCCTGTGGTCCCACTTCATAAGGGGTGCCTCCACAGACCCTGAAATTACCCCCATTAGCTTGACAAGCCTTATCTGCAAAGCCATGGAGGATCATAATGGAACTCATAAATAAAGACATAGGAACTTGCAGACTTTGGATCCAACCCAGTTTGGCTTTGTCAAAGGCAGATCCTGCCTCTTAAACTTGGTTGACTTTTTGAGACAGTCACCAAGGCCATTGATGAGGGAAAGGCAGTCCATACAGCCTACCTCGACCTGGCAAAGGCCTTCACACAATACCCCACTCAGGTATCATCGAAAACTCATCAGCTTGAATGTAAACCCATACATCACAAGATGGGTTGCAAACTGGCTAAGCGACAGAACCCACAGGGTCAGAGTTGCTGGAGCCATGTCAGACTCAAAGCCTGTCACAAGTGGTGTCCCACAGGGCTCAGTCCTGGGTCCACTCTTGTTCGGCATCTACTTTTCTGAAGTACAAGCAAACACAGGAGGGTTATGGCTGACAAAGTTTGCAGATGACTGCAAACTGGCCATAGTCGAAAACACATCTGACACAGATATCCTCCAGAAGGGCCTCACAGAAACGGATAACTGGTGCCAGAGCCATGGCCTGAAGTTAAACGCCAAAAATGCATAGTCATACCCTTCGAAAACAAGGTTACTAGCTACCATATAGGTGACAATCCACTGAGCACAGAAAAGTCATCAGGATCTGGGGACCCAAGTTGACAGTAGTCTTCGCTTGACACTCATGTTGCTAAAGTAGTTAGGAAAACCTTCTATATCGCCCACCTGATCATGAAGGATTCACATCTAGATCAAGGAGGTCATCGTCCCCTGTACTCATCACTCATTAGACCTATGATTGAGTACAATGCCCGTCGAATGTATCTGACCAGACACCTGATGCAGCTTGAAAGGCCAAAAGTTCCTCACCAAAAGGATAAAGGGTCTCAAAAATATGTCTTATGCTGCCCGACTGAAAGAACTCCAGCTTTATTCAGTCTCATACCGCTTGCTCAGAGGTGACCTGTGCCTGACATATAAGGCCATGTCAAACCCAGATTTGATGAATATGCTTCACCTCAAAAATCTAGATCCCTCAGAACCACAAGGGCGGAGACTTAAACCTTGACACGGTTATAAATAGAACGTGCTGGAGGGACAGATTCATCACCCAGAGACTCCCTATGCTGTGGAACAAAATCCCGGTACATGTGAGGCAGAGCACCTCGCTGGCCTTGTTCAAGAGGAATCTTGACCAATGGATGGGAGATCGCAGATATACCCCAGGGATTACTTCAGTGTCACTGCTTGACAGAGGCACAGAAAAATGATAGGCATAGTTTTTATTCAAACTAAAGGGGTGGCGAAAGCCACATAACTATGGGCTAGGCTTATAAATGCCCTTGGGCAGATAGCCTAGTATGAACCTATGAACCTATGAACCTATGAGGTATTCACAAGGTGACAAATACACTACTTGTGTACATAGTAGTGTGGTGGACTTTAGCATTTCTACTTCCTGGTGTCTGTTTTTGTTTTAAACTAAATCCAATTTGTTTGCTTTAAAAGGTAAAAAATATTTTACAAAAACATCAGCTAAAGGTATCTGCCAATAAAACTATTCATTTTATAACCTAATTTCTGTTTGACAACATTTAATACTCACAACAGGTTTATATAATATTTTGTTTAAAAGTTCCTTATCAAATTGGGACATTTTATTTTTGTTTTGCTTTTGCTCATTTACAAAAATAGATGTAGCAAGACAGTTTGGTTGTCAGGGAAAGCTAGGGTTACCACCTGTCCCACTTTGCGAGCAGTTGTGTCCTGACAAAAAATTGTAAAAATGGCAAATGTCCTGAGATTTTAGGACAAAATTATTTCCTATATTTTATGTAACAGTTGCATAAAACAGTTATTCTGTATCTAAAATACCTAAATGTTATAAGAAACAGAATAAGCAACTAAAATGCTACAAGAATAAGCTTTTATTTAGGCAAAAAAGTTCTAACCTTTGTACTGACCATGGGTATGTGTCGGCCTGTAAAATCTGATGTTTGTACCAAAAATGTCCTACTTTGGCCATATGAAAAGGTGGCAACCCTAGGGGAAAGCACATTTTCCCCCCACCATGCGATTTAGAAGGGTTCACAGCTATGGTGGCTTAATGATGGCTTGTAAAGTGTCATACTTTAAGTTAGCAGCAAGTTATTAGCTTGCTACAGTAGCATGCCAATAACTCATTGCTACCTTTAAAAGTAAAGATCACTCTGACAGCTCACAAGCTCTCCTTAAGCTCTCCTTAAAAGGGATCACAGTGACCTTATGACCTGTCAAAGGGTTCCTTTTTTTTTAAAGCTGCATATGCCGATCAGGACTCGCTAGAAATGGTAGCTGCCTCCACTGCCCCACCACCCATTTTATACACATTGTTGTCCTGAACCACTTTTGTGATGATAGCCCCATCATGTTTTTTTTTTTTAACTTAGTGAAGCAGATCAGGAAGACAACATTCCCAGTGATGAAATCAGTCCTGTAAACTGGGCAGCTGCCAGTAACTATCCATATGATAAAATGTAACTGACTAGAGAATATGAGTTCTGAGTAAAGTTTCCACTATGCCTCAATGAGTCTAAACAGGTGAAAGTTTCAGCCATATAACACACACTAGTTAAAGTTTCACTCATACAAAAACCAATAAAAAAGGGGGGTTGGAGGGAGTTCAATCACCTGTTCCCCCAACCCCCCCCCCTTGTTTACACATACTAACTCCAAATTTGTAAAGCCTTCAGTCTTTTATAACAATAATGGAACATGGATCAATAGTCAACAGGCTACCTGTCACTGCCTATATCTAAACGTGGGCAGCATAGATACTCTTACATTACATAAATCTGTATCAAAATATATGATGTGAATTAGCATGATGTAGACAAACTAGAACACACTGAACAATAATAAATGCTTTTCAGTTACAGATGACTATAAAATATGGATATTATACTTGTGAGGAGTGATTAAATTGTAAATTTCACTACAAATTATCTGCAAAGGTTTTTAGGAGAAAGTATTTTATATTCTTCTTTTGTGCTTTATGCTTGTATATGGGACTTTATAACACTATTCATATATTTCAGCATTCAGAATGAGACCGATGCAGCACCAAATTAGTTTAACCAAATGTATAACATTTTACACATCTGGAAGCAACATACAATCATGTCAGATGATCTGCAAGAAGACCTATAGTGAATAACATGAGATTTCCTGTTCTGGCAGTCTCGGCTTGGTACATTTTTTAACTTTCTCTCATTCACTTTCTTGGTAGTTTGCAGGTTTCCTACTGGCGAATGCTGTGATGTCAGCCATCATGTTAGGAGGGCTGGGTCAACTCTTGCCCAACCCAGTTCAACTTTCGGTCACTGAATGAGTATAAACCGCAACACAGGAAAATACACAACATACAAGACTATAAAATATGGTACATTTGCCTGGCAAATGGAGATGCTATTGGGACATACAAGATGGTGAGAGACTAATAAGTACCCACAACAGAAGGCCATACAGATCAGCTGACATGCTGAGGACATAGCTGTTATGTCTGACTTAAGAAACCTTTGACAGTAGTAAATTTTGGAAAAAATCCATTTCCAAGTAAACCCCCCTACCCTTGGAGGTGAGAGGAATGTGTATTTATTTATTTATTTATTTATTTGCAGTTGGTTTACCAGGATAGTCCATTGGGCCAAGATGAACCCGTTTTCAATGGAGTCCTGGGGAGAAAAGCTCCATTAACAAGGTTACATAGTTATACAAATGTAATAAAATATTAGCAATCAAGTAATCAATACAATTACACAGTTAGAGCATATGTATGTGTATGTATGTTAGTACACACTTCTGCTGAAATTGTGTAAATATACTTAATCCACTTAACTGATGCCGCTGTAACTACATGCATTTGTAACCATTTTCTTTTTCTCCAGTTCACTGTAACTATGTACTGTTTGAAACTATTTGTTTTATCTCTACTGCAACTATAGATTTTACATCTGAAGTTACTCTCAGGTTGTGGTTGAAATTGCACCTTTTAGAATCAGTCCACTACCCTGGTATGCAAACCTAAATAAAATAAAATAAGATAAAATATAAATCCAGGAAAATGCAGCACAGAGTTCCCAGTAACAGTGGCACCAGATTGCTAACCAGTATTTAGAACGGTCCAAACTGAGGGTAAAAAGGCCAAACAGACAAATCCTTCACTAAAAACTGCAAGAAAGCCCCAGCCAAGCTAGAGGCTTCACTGTGTAGTACCTTAACAACCTGCAGAGGAGGATGCATATATCCCATGGGCCTCCACTACAAGAGGTTTACGATATTACAGAGTGAAGACTCTAGCTTAGCTGGGTCTTTCTTGCACTACTTAGAAAGGAACACAGCGTGAGGCCCTAAAATAAAGAAGACCAACACAGAGACACCTAAAGACATGGTTGACAACACTACATATTTAACTGTAAAGGAAGCCCAGACATCTTCAGAAAAGATAAACACATTCTTTCAGAAGGAAAAACATATAAATCGTGCTACTATAGCCACTACACAATGAAATATTACAATATAATTTAGCAACACTGGGGAAATAATGGCCTGTCTTCAAAATGTCACCTTTGTAGGATACTAATCAGTATTAAAACTATTCCACAGGAAAGTAAATATGGATAATGCGCTGTTTTTCACTTTAGAAACACTACTGTTGCCTAACCTAAATAGTATGTTCAGTTACATTTTCTGTTTAAGTAAATCTTTTTTTTTTACCTTGAGACAGCAGAGATTTTCTAATATAAACACAGACAAGTGACATGGTGTGCAGGTAGGATAAACGGTCTTTCTTTTCATCTGAGATTGGGAGAAGACCCCGCAAATTTCTGATCTCTGCATTGATTTGGTCCCTTCTGGCTTTGGATGCCCCTTTTGTTGACCTAAAAAATATTGCTAAAAGTTAAAAAGGATGTAATTAAGCAGACAGACTAAATTACTAAGGTCAAGTGTGAAAATTATTAATTTATCAGACAAAGCAATCATATCTAGCTGTTTATGGTATTCAGTTAGCTTGATTATTGCCCAGTTATGTCTGCAACCTTAAGAAAACCTTTGCTTGTTATGGTTCTGTAAACAACACTCACAGTTTGACAACTAAGGTGGAACCATCACCTTTTCTAGAAGAATAAATAGGCTGCATTTATATAAGGAAAGCCCTTCCCTTCCAAGTTTGTGACAGGAAGACCAAGAAGCTTTATAAAGAGACAGGGGAAGTAGCATTCTCAGCATTGTTACCTAGGACAGCCCACCATATTCAGGAGGGACGACTGGGGAGTTTAATAACTAGCTGGGCAAGGGACAGTAGATAGGGGCTGTGGACTGGTAAGAAGGTGAGAGATACCTAGCAGGAAGACCCACTCTGTGCCAGGGATAGTGTCTATCACAGACCAGAAGTGAAAGTAGGACTCAGACTCAGGTTGGAAAGGTATATCCCAATTACCATACTTTTAAACTATGATGGAAGATAAGATAACTGGAGTGTCACTGAGGCAGAAGAGGAGGTACGTACTCAGGCAACAGGCACAAGGAATAAAATGAGCACAGAACATGGCAAAGGGCCAGGTGGGGTGACTCAAAGCATAATGGCCTGGTATTGCTGCTGTGCAATGCAGGGAGTCTGTATGGAACAATGGGGAAGCTGTTACCAGGGAAACAGAAGAGAAGGGTAGACACTGGTGAGATTACTGAAAAATGGACCTACAGCCATAGGGGGCTTGGGGTGCCTGAATATAGCTGTTCCGGAGCAAAAAGAGTGGAAAAAAAGGAAGTGAGATAATAAAATGCATAAAGAAGGACACCAACTATGATACCATAGAAGAGAAGGAGGAGCATCACCGAAGCAGCAGGCAGAGTCAGAACCTTAGGTAAGCACCGTGCAGTGAGGAGAGAGGAAGAAAGGGAATGGTGGCACATCAGAACAGGATATCAGCTCCTAGACATAGCAAGGGAAGGGAATGAGAGACTGGAAGAGAGAATGAAAGACTGAGGTACAAGAACTGGGTCACAGGCATTGGGGAGCTGAATATACCAGTAGAAAATTGGGAGGTTCTGAGCAGTAGGGTAGGGTAGAGAGGAAGTAGACATTGTCCGAGGTCTATCAGAGGATCAGCCAGCTGAAGCAGAACTACATCAGCGAGGGAGAGAATTCAGGCTGTAATCCCGACCAAGGTGAAGGAAGACAGGGATGTGCAAGTGAAGGCATCACTTATCAAAAGTGTGGTTTAGAGCAGGGGTGGTTCAGAAAGCAAAACAAGATTATGTTGAAGGGTTTTATAGGAGAGGATTATAACGAACTCAGAGAGATTAAAGATGAGTTAGAAGACTTGTGAAAATCATGGGCTCAAACAAGGTATGGGAATAGGTAGAAAGACAGAAAAAACAAAGACAGAAGACCACTGCAATTACACAGGCAAGTGAGGCTAAAGATTAGGGAAAAGACAGGACACAAAGGAAGTGTTGGAGTGGAAGGAGGGGGGTTAACATGCAAGGAGGCCAATAAAGAAGGTGAGGTCAACATAGGCACAAAAGGAAAGGCAGAAGACAGAGGGTGAACAACAGCTTTTGTAAGTATAAAGCAGAAAGAAAGAAGATGGGGCAGACAGTAGCATGGCTAGGGTGCAGCAAAGGGTGCTGCCATTCCAGGCACAATTTTCTGAGGGGTGCGATCACCAGATTCAAATCAGTCTTCAGTCCAGTGCATTATCAGCATTCAGAAATTAATTATGATGTTGCATTTGTAGTCAGAACTGAAGCACTCTGCACATAGCATGTGGCATGAGTTGTAACAGCTCTAGAAAAGTAGCAAGCAGTTTGCTACAGTTTAAAATGAAAGAAGAGCTTTTTTGTTATTTTATTTTTTTTTTACAACTAAAGCATTTTAGAGCCCCACATGTGACATAAACTGTAGTAGATGCTTCCTAGAAATGTAGCAAGCAGTTTGCTGCATTTTAAAAGTAAAGAACAGCTTTTTTATAGAACTGAAGTATTTGATGCTCTGTTACTGGCATAAACTGCAGCAAGAACTTTTTCTACTTTTTTTTCAACTGTGGCACTTTAGTGCTCGGTGGGTGGCATAACCGCAGAACTAAGGGAGAGGTGCCAGCATCAGGGGACAACACCAGACACCAGAATAGCTAGTTATACCACTTGGGAGAGACTTGTACTGTCTGAGAAAATGTGGGATATCACAAAAGACTGAAAAAAGCAGAGGAAAAGAACTAACATATTGTTTTACTCTCCACGAAGGAAAGTAAGTGAGAATGTTATCCTACAATGAAGGTGAAGAAGACAGGAGAGAGAACAGTCGACAGATACCAGTACAGAAGTGGAGGCTGAGGCATAATGTGCTGCTCTAAGGAACAACGAGGCACATACAATGAACTGGATATTCATTAGAGTCCTGTAGATTTTGCTTGGTGTGCTGGCAGGTCCCCAGATGGGAGAGTTCAAAAGCTCATTGTTTGGTGAAAAATCACTTATAGACTAAAACAAGAGAACTGCAACGTGCTTGTACAATGAGACAATTGGAAAACTCTGCACAGTGACAGGCTTATTAGCTCATAGCAGTGACAGGGAAGGTCAAAGAAAGAATCTTACTTTTACTTCAGAAAATATACATTGATTCACATTCTTTTATTCTGTCAATGTTTCAATTTAGCATTACTAATATTTTTAAAATGTCCCTGATTGTCCCTGGTTAACTCTGGATTTGTCCCCCAATTCTGTTGAGATTTATCCCTCATTCACTGAGAGCTATTATGAGCTGCAATAAATCCCACAGTCACAAAGGGAAATTTGTTTCCATTTGCATTTTAGTAGTATACATAACACACACACATACACACACACACACACACACGCGCGCGCGCGCACACTCACTCACTCACACACACACACACACACACACAAGCAAGCAGCACGGACTCACAGGAGTTGTCAGTCAAACCTGATTACATTTTCTGAGTTGCAGAAAACATTGACAAAAAATTAGCAGCAGACATGCTCCCACACAGGCAGTCATTAGGAAAACTGGAAGAGTTGGAAAGTAAAACCGGGGAAGTTAGAAAGTAACATGAAGACTGAGGAATTGTACTACAGCATGATTGAAAGGCAGGACATAGTGGGTTTTGGTGAACAGATAACATGACAAATAAGGATGATGACTGGTACAGTACCTGACAGATGGTCGTGCAGTGCTCATTCATGTGTGCATTTCAGACAAACCCAGAGAACATGGAGAACAGGACGTCTCTCTTTGCTAATGTACAAAGTTAGGTGCAGTCTTACAGAAAGGGTAACAGTCAAAGGAAAGATTTGGGAAGGCTGACCAACCGGGAATAAAAGTAGCAGGTAAGATTAAATACAGATAAATGCCAAGTACCACACTTGGATAACAGCAACCCCATTGTGAAGTATCAGCTTGAGGCAGAAGGACAGGAAATAGATCTGGGGATGTTGTTCACACTTAGAATGGGCCATCAGAAGCAGAGAGAAAGGCCAGTGACATCAACAAAGAGAATTCTGGACTGTCTCATCATGTGGATGTACTCCAGCATCACAGTTACAATGCTGCCACTACATCAGGCTCCAGTCAAGCCACACCTTGAGTGTTCTGTGAAGGTCTGGAGGTCATACAAGAGAACAGGCTACTACAAGGAGAATTGAAGAAAGCCACCAGAAGTATGTGTGGGATGTATGGGAAAGGAAATGACCAGAGACTAGTAGACTAGGAAGTCTTCATACTATAATATGACTGCACAAAATCAGAGATAAGAAGGGTTCATCCTAGTCAGGAAGGACAGAAATGGGAGAGAGGAGGGGCCACTGGGAGAAACTGCTCACTGCATCTTCATAGGTTCATAGGTAGGTACTAGGCTATTGGCCAAAGGGCCTACATAAGCCTAGCCAGCAAGGCTACATAATCAGAGCTGTGAGGTTACAGAATGGACAACAGGCATGGGTAGTGGAGAGCAAATCAATGGAAGTATTCAAGAGGGTATAGGACAGGCACAGACGAGGTAAATGGAGAGAAAGTTATGAAGAGAAGAACAATGATAAAATGCACTTAAAAGTCAGAATTAAAAGGCTTCTGTCAAGCCAATGTAATCTAATTTAAATGGAGAAAGACTACCAAAAAGTATCCCACATAGACAGCTAAACTTCTACACACATAACTATAATACTTAAAACCAGGCCCAAACCTAGATTCTAACTCATGAACCCAAAACAATGAAACATAAATACTCAGTAGCTCACTCCTGGAACTCCCTTCCTCATAATATAAGAAGTATCCCCTACAAGGCCCAATTCAGCCTGAACTTAAGCACTACCTACAAAACACCTGGTCCTGCCCATGAATAGCTCCTACCTGATTCCCTCTCCCTAAATTCTACATTCTTAGTCTCGTTATTTTTCTCTACTCTCCCTAGTGCTAATACTACAACATACCAACACCCGGTTCTTGTATGTACTTTTTATGCATCCAAATTATCTTCTTGTTAGTGTATACATATATATATATATATATATATATATATATATATATATATATATATATACACACACACACACACACACACACACACACACACACATACATATATATATATATACACACACACACACACACACACACACACACACACACACACACACACACACACACGCACACACGCACACACACACACACACACACACACACACACACACACACACACACACACACACACAGAAACTTGTACAAAACTGTTTATTTCATTAACTTCTGTCTGTTGCAGAAATTCTTGCTGTATATCATTTGTGATATAAATATTTGCCTTGAAAGACAAATTGTAACTGGAACTTTACTCCTCAGGTTTCCACTGAAAATGGGCCTTTAGCTCAGTTGGACCAACCCGGTTAAGAAATGACAATAAATAAGTAAAATAAAGTAAATAAACAACAGCAGTATTACAGAGCCAGAGACTCATACATTCCTTAATCTTACCTTAATCTACTTTCTGCCCTTAACTCTCTCTTCTCACTAGCTCTCTCTAATCTTCCCTGACTACTCTTTCTACTGTCTTCTAAAATCTATTAGGCAAATTACATCAGAGAAACATTCAATTGTAATTGTCTTGCCTTCATGCAACTACATTATGATAGAACTTTTTTTTTTAACCACTTACACCCAAAACTATACTCATCTTAATGACATATTTCTTTTTATACATCTTGAAATAGTTTTGATATACTCCTGATTATTGACACTGTATAACACTGTATTGCTACTAAATGCCTTGTAATAATCCTGTAACATTGTGTTTAATGCTAATTTATAATGAAAATTGTATGATATGTTGGAGCTTTTCTCCCCGGGCCTCTGCTGAAAAAGGGCTCTTCAGCTCAGTCAGACAATCCCAGTCAACAAATGTAAAATAAAATAAAATAAATCTCTTATTTTTATTCTTATTGTAGAATAACTGAGAATGTCAGTTATCCAACAGAGACAGTGTTCTTTGTGTGCACAAAGTATCCTTACTTCTAAAGTGTGAGGTTTGCTGTTAATATAGCTTGGTAAGAAAAACGGTCATTTAAGAAGTAATCTCATTTCATATCACAGAAGCACTCAAGTTTTGTTTATATTACCTTTTATTTGCTTCTACGTCTTTGGTTCAGTTTTATAGTACCTATCTAGTAGGGTTTTACTGCCAAGCCAGTGCAATAACTGCATCATTTGTAGATGTTAATACAAAGAATTAATAAACTATGAATAATTCTTGGAAAACTAATGCATGGGAATTAATCATTCATCTTATGCTAACTTTCTGGAGGTAATGCTGCAATACTAACAAACACCACCAGAGAGCAACAAAAACTTTAATTTAAAAACATGCAGATGCAAGTCAGATAACTTCTTCTTTTGGCTTTTTCCCGTTAGGGCTCGCCACAGTGGATCACCTGTCCGCTCATGATTGGCAGTGGAGTTTTTACGGTGTCGAGTTGCCAGCCCAGAGCCCAGCCTTCCACAGAAGGCTCACACATGCACGCACTCAAACCTAGGGCCAATTTAGAGCACCAGGAGGAAACCCACATGACCACAGGAAGGACATGCAGACTCCACACAGAAGGCACCCCAGACGAGGATCAAACCGGAGAACCTCTTGCTGTGAGGTGGCAATGCTAACCGCCGCACCACTGCAGCCGCCCAGATGCAAGTCAGATAACTAACATTCACAAATTGTTTACTGTAACATTTGGTGTGCGTGTACTCCCAAAATATACTACAAATGCAAATATCACATGTAGGTAATATGGTGGCTTTCCTATGGTTGCTCATCTCATAATTTGCTGTTGTTACCTGATTCAGTCTGCTTTCAACCATGGAAAAGTACCAATTTATACAACAAAAGTTGCTACTTATTGTTAAAGAAATATAACACAAAGCTGACCTCTATGGTTAGAGTACAAAACAAATTATACAATAAAAGCTTATTTCTTTTATTCAAAAATGTGCACACTGATTTAACAGAGCAATCAGCATGTGCACTGTAATTCCACTGATGTGAAATGGAAGACATTTGGCTTGCATTAACTACTAAAACAAAGATTACTGCAAAACGCAGACATCTCCCATTCCCTAAATACATTTAACAAAGCAACTGTTGGGAGTTTGGAAGTAAGTGCTGTAAATGCAGTGCTTCCAGTAAGAAATTGGGCTTGCTGTAGCTATTAAAAACAAACAATACTGCAGGGAAAGCCTTACTCTCACATACCATAGCTAAAGCCTAGAACAACCTTCCAGCTTCACTGACAACCATCTCCACTATCAGCCAGTTTAAAGTTTCACTCAAAAATCACATGACTAACACCTGGCTATGCTCCTGCATTTCACATGCCTAGCTAGATTGACAAATGGCACCTAACCTAGGTGGTATAATTTAATCTGACTAGCCATACTACCTAATTTACCTCTATCCAATGTTATTGCTGAAGTATCATTTAATATTTTTATGCATCCTAATTACGTACAAACTTTTTGAATGTCTATATTGCTTCTATGCTTATTTGTTAATTGTTGTTAGTTTTTCTGTATTTTAGTATACAAATGGGTAATCTCCCAGTGAAGTACCTCGCGGGCGGTTTCGCGCAGCTTTGGGCGGGGGGTGGGCATAGCTGAAATGATTGTCAGTTGTCCGTCCAGAAATGTATGGAAGCAATACGCAGTCACAAGCAAGTGACAGTTCTGCAGCGCGTCAATGTTCGATGGTTAGCACCTACAAATACGACTGCATGTGTTACCGGGTGACGGTGATAGAGTCCGATGAATGGGCTGCCTACCAGGGTTGCCACCTGTCCCACTTTGCGAGGGACAGTCCCTCTTTGGGCAGTTGTGTCCTGCAAAAAATTTGAAAAACTGGCAAAATTATTTCCTATATTTTTTTGTAATAGTTGCATAACACAGTTATTCTGTATCTGAAACACCGAAATGTTATAAGAAACAGAATAAGCAATTAAAATGCTACAAGAATAAGCTATCATTTAGGCAAAATAGTGAAGTTTTCTCCTTTTTACTGGCCGTGGGTATGTTTCACCCTGCAAATCTGACGCTTGTGCAGGCCACAATAGTAAGTTGTTCCCATTCCCCCATGTGATCAGAAAAGAGGGTATTACCGTCTGCGACAGCAGCATAACACTATTGAAATTATAAATCCCAGCAATTTATTGGTCCGACCCCACAAGAGACAGATGCTTTAGCACTAGCAACGGAACCCTTTTGGAGGCAGGCAAACTACAAGAATACATAAAAGTTCCTTTTTAAACTGCTTTTGCCAGAACTACAGAACATATCAGCTCGCCTGCCGGTAATAGGTCAAAAACTTATTTCTCTTCCAGAGGCTTACGTCTCACACACTTCTTATTCCATGATCCCACCCCTGATCCACTATGATTAATTGTCTACACAGACTGTGTGCGGTACAGACAAGGAGTACCTCGCGAAGACCCTCAATCGGATATGTTTTTTTCAACAATTACATTAAATAACTGCATTTATTTCAAATACAATTGAATGCAGCATTCGAAATAAATGTGACAGCAGACAGCTGTCAGGGTTACTAGGAGGCAAGCTTTGCTACTGTGTTTTTCAACAATTACATGACATTGCTAGGAGGCGTGTCCGGGGTTGGCTTTGCTACTGCGCATCCTGCGAGGTACTTCACTGGGAGATTACCTAGAAATGTCTACCATTTGTGTTTGAATGATTCGATGTGGAACTTTTCTCCCCCAGGCCTCCGCTGTAAATGGACCTGTGTCCAGTCGGAACTTCTCGGTAAACAAATGTGAGATAAATAAATAAATAAAATAAAGATTACAAGTGGACACCTTCCACTCTGCACAAAAACATATGTAAAAAATGGCAGGAATTCAGGAATCCTTGTTGTAAATGCAGTGTTATCAACTGGAAGAAGTACCTGTAGTTATTAAAACACTGACATCCTCCACCCTCCAAAAAAAAGAGAGACACCTTAACAAAAACTGCAGAGTTTAAGAGTCCTCATACATTCTCAAATAAACAGTAGGAATCTTATGGAGTCCTGTGTCTTGTATAATAAAAGAAAGAAAGAAAAACATAACAAAATATATACAGGAGGTCAGACTTCCTGCAGTAGCAGCACATTCTATTAATAAAAAGAAAAAATAATAAACATGGACAACATGTATAAGTACAGACAACCTGTAACAGCATTACATTCTCAGTAACTGCAATGAAAAGATGAAGGGCCCACTTCTGTAACTAAACCAGCATTTTTAGTTATTTAACAAAGAAGTGTTCAAAGTTAGCTATTTAAAAACAAGCTAAAATATAAAACTGAAGTCAGTTCTTCTAAGTACTTTTATTGTAACAGTTAAATATAGACGAAAAAATGTGTAGAGAACTATTTTTCTACTGTAAAATGGAAGAACACACAAACTGAAAAAAAAAATGTTAAAAATGCCACAAACACCCAGTTTCACACAAAGGGATATAATTGTATAATAGCAAAAATCACAGCTGGGTGTGGGCAATGCTTGGTTTATCCACTACCCACACCCAGCAATGGATTACTGTTAAAATAATTTAAAAACTAAATAACAACATGCTGCTTTCTGTACAGTGAACCGTAACAGCATAGTAATGGTTCTCACATACTGGCAGTTATAGTACCAAAACACGTAGAACAGGAACCCTCTTCACAGATAAAAAACTTATTTATTAAAACTTTAAGTGCGCTCAGTTTCAATACACTTTTCGTCAAGAAAAATTCTTAACTTGAAGTTAAAAATTTTTCTTGACGAAAAGTGTATTGAAACTGAGCGCACTTAAAGTTTTAATAAATAAGTTTTTTATCTGTGAAGAGGGTTCCTGTTCTACGTGTTTTGGTACGTTAGCAGCTGTTTTTCCAACACTTCTTGGTTTGTCTTCTATACTGGCAGTTATAGCCAAAATTCATCTTCTTCTTCTTCTTAGGTCTGGCATACTTTTGCACAGCATTTAGCATTCTGATGAACTCTGGCAGTTGAGGGTGAAGTGACTTGCACAAGATGCTGGACTGCATTGTGTATACAGAGAAATCTGTTCCGATACCAAAACGAATGCCCTACCACTGGTGCAGTCCACCTTAAAAATTAATTAATGAATGAAAGGTATTTTACAAATGAAAAAGCAGCTGCTCACCTGAATGGCTTGCTGTGAATTTGCTGAAGTCGGCTCTCTCCTGGGCTATCAGTTGGTGGCTTGCAGGCAGCGGAATCAATTCTTGTCATTTGTGTTCCAACTGGCCTTCTACACTGATTACAACAAACTGTCATTTTCCAAAGAAAAACTTGTGTCTGTTCATGAACTTCACTCTAAAATGGAATAAGGTCAATATGTGTTAGTAACACCAGTGCTGAATGGTAATACAAATGGCACAGTCTCTTAACAATATATGACTGTTAATTTCTCTGTCAGTTTCACGGACTACCTCCCACCCTTACTATTGTTTTAGTGCTTACAGCAAGTGTCAGTCCTGACATTAAATCAGAGCCATACAACAAGCAAAACATTATTTCACTAAACTCACTGGCATTGCAAGTCATACAAAAAGCAAAACATTACTTCACTAAACTCACTGGAATTGCAAAATCCACCCACAGTTAAATGGATTCACTTTGTTTACTTTTGTTGGCTGGGTAAGTTTCATTAGACATGGCCTACTTTCAGGACAGACCCAAGGTGGTGTGGAAAATCTTCTTATATAAAGTCAGTAGAATCTTTTACAGGCCAACAGTTTAACCCCTGAATAAAGGCACCTCTGGAGTGCAGCACCCCATTACACTGCACTGCAGTGTTAGTATTGGTGTGGGAATAGAACTCACAGCCTTCTGCACTTCATAGTCTCAAAGGGGAGTGTGATTCCTGTTGAACATGAATACTCCATAAATACTGTATAGGAAATGCACACTCTGCAAATAAATCACAATAGATTTTAATGGCATTATGTCCCTATTCACTAGCCTCATCTTATGAAACACACCTCATATTCATCGCTGGAATCCACCTTACAGTCACCTTTATATATGCATATGCTCTCACTTCTTACTCAGGAATATAATTATAGGGTAATGGTATAATAAAATGCCACCATGAGAGTAAAGCATTTTAAATTAACAGAAAACTGGGAATTGTAGACCCACAACAGTCTGCAGTGCAGGTCTCATGAAGTACTGATTGTCTTAAAATAAGGGGACACATGTTAAATTGTACAGAAAAGGATTTTCCTGGGGGCCATAGCAAATTTTCTCCAACTCTCAGTAAATACTTTGCTGGTCCTAAAAGAGTCCACTGAGTCACTGACTTATTTACCTTACTACATCTGTGTGTGTGTGTGTGTGTGTGTGTGTGTGTGTGTGTGTGTGTGTGTGTGTGTGTGTGTGTGTGTGTATATATATATATATATACACACACACACACACATATATATATATATATATATATATATATATATATATATATATATATATATATATATTCCCTTATATGGTGTACTTTATTATTATTATTACTGTTATTGATTTGTTGCTATCTTCACACATTTTGTTTCTATTCAGAATACTTCTTGTGAAAAATGAGAGTGTATGCTGTCATTTATACTTGTCCAGGCTGAGTCTGAAATAGGTCCATTTAGATCGATGCTCTACCCCAGTTAACAAATTGAATATATATATATATATATATATATATATATATATATATATATATATATATATATGTAGACAGAGAGTGATTATAGATGCATACAGATATATATAATACACACACATTTTTCGTTCTCATTAACTGTAAATCTGGATTTGCTTACACTGACTCAGCATTCTGTTTCTTATATACTATATACTGCTTTTTTCTTATGGTATTTTATATAGCTATATGAAATATGAAGCCATTTAAAATATGTCTCACGATTTTCAGTTGGAATCTTGCAGAGCTCCTCACTGGCTGTGTTTTTGGCACCTATGAAATAAGCAACTCCTACGACACCTTACATATCATGTGTAATTGGTTAGCATTCATTGCTTATAGTAAACAATGAGTGTGCTTTTAAATACAACTTAGTTTGCATATAACACTGTATTCTTATATAATATTAAGGCCATGTTTTAATACATTGCAGAGTACTGAAAGGCCTTTGTGTAGTGTAGATATTCACCAGATGTCAAATATGGCATTCTAAACAATACAGTCAAATGGAATGAAGGAAGTTTACTTAAATTCACCAAAGGGGGCAGCCACGGTGGGGCAGCAGTTAGTGTTGCTACCTCACAGTAAGAGGTTCTCCAGTTCAATCCTTGGCTGGGGTGCCTTCTGTGCAAAGTCTGCATGTCCTCCCTGTGTTTGTATGGGTTTCCTCCAGGTGCTCCAGTTTCCTCCCACATCCCAAAGACATGCTGTAGGTGGATTGGACACTCTAAATTGGCCCTAGGTGTGAGTGCATGCGTGTGTGCCTTCTGTGGAAGGTTGGGCACCAAGATGGCAACTCAACACTGCAAAATTTCACTGCCAATCATGAGCAGACAGGTGATCCACTGTGATGACCCCTAACCAGGAAAAGCCAAAAGAAGAAGACTTGAATTCACCAAGGGTTCAAGAAAGTGAGCTCTCATAATTTTATTTATTTATTTTATTTTATTTATTTTATTTAACATTTGTTGACCGGGAATGCCCGACTAGGTTCCACAGAGCCTGTTTTCAGCGGAGGCCCGGGGAGAAATGCTCCAGATGCATGTCTTTGGAAACAGAGAGAGAAGACAAAACAAAAGAGAGAATAAAGAAATTTTACAACTCTGTTCTTTATCCTTCACCATAAAAGTCATTAAAAGTTCTACTTTTCTGCATAGCTCCATCCCTAGGACACAATTTTTATTAAAAATAAAAGGAACAGACGTGATCCTGCTTGCATCAGTTCCAAGTGAAGAAGCAGTTTATTTTATGTAGTAAGGCTAGTGGATAGTTTTGTTATATTGTAAAACTGTAAACACATACTGCACAACTGTAACTGATTTTGCAGAATGTCTCAGATTTTGCCTCATATTTTGTCCTGCACCTCATAACGTTGTTGGCTTTCTGGTAAATCACTGAGTATTAGTCAGTCAGTGATGCCAGATACTACAGTTTCGTACTCCTTACTGTTCAGAAAATGCATGTTAATGCAAAACCTGTTGTTTATTAAGTGAATTGGAATAATACTTAAAAGTCGTTCCTAATTCTGGGGCTCTGACCCCCACCCCACATTATTTTTGGATTTGTTCAGAATTCTTTGTGCAGAAGTTAAGACATCACTTTACAATTAACACACATAGTTGTGTGTCTCTAAGCCACATATTTATCTCCGTTTTTACCACTCTGAATTCATCTGGCAACCAACTAAATCTGTGCTTTTATGTATATATTCTGTATATGTTACTGTAACCAAACCAACTAAATTCCTGACTTATGTAT
Source organism: Protopterus annectens (assembly GCF_019279795.1). Taxonomy (NCBI): domain Eukaryota; kingdom Metazoa; phylum Chordata; order Ceratodontiformes; family Protopteridae; genus Protopterus; species Protopterus annectens. The sequence goes on along the minus strand of NC_056725.1, from coordinate 523,588,311 downwards.
ATATTCTGTATATATTACTGTAACCACTATGTGCAACATTGTTTCTACTTGTGTACCAATTAATGTTTATCTTTTTTTTTCTACATCTATGTTCTTGTCAGAGCTTTCCTCCCCGGGCCTCCACCAAAAATGGGCTCTTTTAGGCCCAGTGGACTTTCCCGGTAAACAAATGCAATAGATAAAATAAATAAAAATTTCTACAACAGAACAGAAATGCATAATGATACTTTAACAACTAAGAACAGCTAAAACTACCAAAACATGTGTGAAACTGCTGCTACAGTTTACTGAGGTGTATAAAAATAACCAAAAAATGGAAGAAAATACCAATCACCAAATAAAGATACTTTATGTTTTACAGTGTATTCAGCTGCCCTATCTTATAGGCTCTGACGTTTCATTTCTATAAGGTGAAAGTTGATTCTCTCGTAAAGTTATCGTTTGCAATTAGGTCTTGCTACAACATAATCTGATAAGACTTTATACTCTGCTGTCTTTGTTTCCTATCTCAGAGTAGACAGTGAGTAGAATATTGTTTTACATTTATTGTGCTTCTTTGGTCCGGAAGCACTCGTCTTACGTCACAAATTGAACAAAACAAAGCAGGGAACTTCAAACCACTCGCTGTCACATTAAGTGGTAGTTCTGAAGCTTGGAACAAAGCTGACCGATTCCCCAAAGGTGTCTACATAGATTAACTGCACAGTTTGCAGCTTGGAATGATTTTTCCAACATTTGGTTTACTAGCTGATTTACATATGCTTGAGACTCAAAACTATTGTTATTAATTCCTAAAACAGTTTTTAAGAATTTCATATGACGTTTCACCTGCTATGATTCACCTACTATATTCTTTTAACTCTTTATCTGCCACCCCTACTATCTTAACACCTTCTACTGGTAGTCTGATCCAAATCAATGGTATAAAACTCATACCTAATGCAGCATTTAATCTAAATCTCTTTGACATTGGTGTTACTTGCACTTTAAAAGTGACTCTGCCATGGCCACATGCCCTGCTTAAGCCCTGTAAAGTACCTGCAATCAACCTTTCTCACCTTCCTTTCTTCTGTCTGCTTCCTTCCATCCCTTCTTGTCACCCTATCCATTACAGTTGTCTCAGTACATAATGCAGAGAACCCACCATTTCTTTTTCATAACACATTAGTACAGCTGTGTGTGTGTGTGTGTGTGTGTGTGTGTGTGTGTGTGTGTGTGTGTGTGTGTGTGTGTGTACAGATGCATGCATATGTGTGCACATAGTTAGAATTTTTACTATATACACTGTACAGACAAGAATTAGTTTTATTTTAAAGAATTCAATATGCTGTTAAGTATGCAAACATATACAAACAAAGAGTAAAGTATAAGCACGGCTTAGCTTTTAGCATCAGTACATTTAACAGGCATGCTAATAAGCATTTATAAAGTGACGTTTACACAGTATCTGAAGACTTACAACAGGGAGCTAAATGAAGACATTTGACAGTTGCGCATTGACATTTTTTTCTGAAATAATTTTCACACTAAAACTGAGAATGACATTATTAAACAGAAGTATAACCTCAGCTTTTGTTGTACTAAAACATTTGGTAAACACTTTTCAACTGTCCACAATTTTGCCACGTAAAGGTGCTGCTTCCCTCATAAAATTGTGAATTTGTAATAAAGTACAGAAGATTATAAACCTTAATGTCACACCCTATAGGTACAGACTTCTTATTCTTCTACAAACAAACTGTCTGTTAATGTGAACTTTCTATCGACTATTTAAGCAAGCAATACTAGTATATAAAAAGTGTCCCTGCTCTGGAGCCTTTAAATTTCATTGTTTTCATCCTTCACCATTATGAACATAACCTCCAAAAGTGGATATGACTAAACTACTGCAAAAAAATATAAATAAAGTTATACATTATTTTACCAACTCACTAATAAGTAAATGCTGCTCACTTCTCAGGTAAGAGAACTCAGATCTAAGATGGAAATTATTTTTTCTCTGCACTGTACATTGAAAAAATCCCTATGAAAAGTAACTGATCTAGAAAAAAATTGCAATATGAAAGTTAAGATGCAAATCACCAGCAATCACTCAACAAGGTGTTGGTAGTGCATATTAAAAATAAGAAGAGCTGGAAACAGCGCACTCAAAAACCGCACTTTATTGTAGTCCACAACAGAATAAAATCCACAAGAAATAATCACCAAGGTCTGTTAATAGTGCATATTAAACCCATATTTGTAACACAGCTGGTCAGTCTGGCTTTGTTGTCATGAATAGAATAGGCTTGGGTAAACTCTGGGTAAACTCTGGCTGCACTCAAGCACACTTTATGAGTGACTCCTGTTCTAATATCTCACAGCCAATTAAGTGCTCACTAAATCTCTGCAGACTGCAATAGGCAAACTGAACGGATACATTTGTCCTTCAGCTGTAAATCAATTTTTAACTGATCACATCACTCCATCACCCTCATAAAAGCATATTTGTTTTTATGTTGGTGCTGCCATTTGGTATTCTAAGAACAATCTTTTTTTTTCAGTTTAGTTCATCCCATCCCCTATGGCAAACATGGCATAGCACTCAAGGTATAAGCTTTAACAATCATAGCCCTGAAGTAGTGAAGGGTCACCAATCTGGGCACTTTATTACTTTAGAATCTTCTTATACTAAAACCTATACAGTTAGTATTTGTATTGCCGGTTTAAATCAGCCATTTAATAATGTATTTCTTCTTAAATTGTTCTGTCTTCTTCGTGAAACTAAACAGAATAACACCTGTGAGGAACCAGGCTAAATTTAATAGTAAAAGCCACAGCGCTCTCTACACTGCTTAATTCTTAAAAGTGTTGAAAGCTGTAAATCCACACTACTTGGTACAACCGGACTGAGCTGTAATAAACCCTAAGACAGAGAAGTTAAGTTCACTTGCATCACAGTAGTACACATACTACAAACACGCACACACATACCTTAAATCCAGCTCTGCAATACATGCCATACATCTCAACTTTCAACTTCTTTGCTCAAGAATTCTGGACAAATTAAAAAATAACGGGATAAAGTACCCAGATCAATGGCATTTTTAAGTAGTACTCTAATTCGTTTAAAATTACTATAACATATTTTGCATCAACATTCAATTTCCGAAGAAAAGATGTAAGCAACTGTATAATGACTGGTAATCCTAAGTGACTTACCAAAAATCAACATTTTAAAAGGGACAGGGCAAAGATGTGAGACAAAATTGGAAACGTTCTGCAAAATCAGAGCCCCATCCAGTAGATCCCACATACTCTCAATCCACTTGAGTCACCTAATGTTCACAGACCGACAGTGCAATCCGTGGACATAATTAAGGTTCTACGAGGTGTGCTCTGATAATCTGATTATAAATAAAACTTCAGCAAATGCAAGAAGGCACAGACACCATGTTAAGCATGTGGCACGCTGTATTTGCGTTAATGCCATCAATAAATATATTTATACGTTTAAACACATTTAAAATCAAAATGAATATTTATATCAGATAGCACCTCACAGCACAGTCCCGTTTCAGCAATAGTTTACTTTTAAAACAATTAAGAGAAGTTTGCAGTCTACTGTGCTAATGCTAAACTAGCTGCACTTCATTTCGGTTCAGCCAAGTACATGAATATTCAGTTCCTCACCTCTGTGTTCGAGACGAGGGTGGACAGATGCTTAAGATCCAGCTGTTACAACTCTTGCAGCGTAGCCTCCTTCACCTTTCCAGTCTTGAATGCTACTTCCTTTTGTTAGCTTGATTGCTTTTATACTGCAACCCAGGGGAGCTGGACTCCCCAGCCCACATTTCTGTAAACACAACATTATATTAAAGGGCGATAGAATTACTTACTGTGACGCAATCACACACACACACACACACACACACACACACACACACTAGGCGCGCGACCCTTGCTTGCTATTTTTGGAAAGCGCGTGTCTAAAAATAGTTCTCCAGCAAGCCCCAGACAGTTTGTCGGAGGGGGGCGGGACGAAGTGGGCACTGAAGTGAGTGACCCCTTAAGTTAAAAATACCTGGGCAAGTCTCGGCAGCAGGGTTCTCCTCTTTGCCTCCTGCCCCAGTAGCTGCTGCTAGGCTGCACAGCTGGAGATTATCTTTTTCTGTAGGCGTGCTCTGGCTGGGCTTTGATTACTGCAGGAATGTTGTTCCCTATCTTTTTGTTATCCTGATTTGAGGTAAATGCAACTGCTCCTACCGACTGTCTTATCATACCTCTCAACCTGTGTATGGCGTGGCTGGGGATTTATTTCTGTTCTGTCCACGCGGGTGCCACACTGCCCCAGACCCCCACTGCCCTACATGACATACATTTATTAATTGGTGTAGTGAAGGCTAGACAATTTAAACATGAATGTGAAGCTCTAATCATATATCCAAAATGCTTATCTCAAGAATCTGCGACTAATCAGGGACAAAGGATCCAAATCACGGACTATGTAAATGCTGGCGCTGATCATTAAAAAAAAGTTGATAGCATTTGAGAGTATCGGACAACCAGTGTGCTGTAAAGAAATACTCCAATAGCAAGGATTTATCGGGTATTTGTCAGTGCTTCACTGAAGTCATAACAACAGTTGCAATAGCGTTGTATTCTACTTTTTTTGAAAACAATATTTTTACTTTTTGTATGTGCCAATTCCAAAAAAACTATACTAGTTATCTGAAAGTAAAATAAACGATCAACAATATGAACAAGGTTATTTGTATAGTTTTTAAAAAATAAGCAAATATTAGGATTGAATAGCTTCATTTAAATGAAATAACTGAAATTATGAGATATAATTTTTTGATTTAGATATTATATCTCTGTATGCAGACACACGCATGCACGCGCGCGCACACAAACACAGCACGCACACTGTGTATAGAGAGCGAGCGCGAGATAAGCTTATATTTATTTATTTACTAACTTACTTATTTATTCATTGCTTTTGTTTACTGGGAAAGTCCAACTGGACACAGTTTCCATTTTCAGTGCAGGCCCAGGGAGAAAAGTTCCATTTTACAGAATGAGTAGAAGGCAGTTATACAAAATTTACATAATAACTGGACACATATACATAGAATAGTAACGATATGACAGTTGCACATATATTGAACAATAAATTAGGTACATAGAATATTAATGATATGACAGTTAAAGAAAATATGGCACTTAAAACAAGAATATGGTAAAATATTAGTTAATATCAAGCTTATAAGAGTTTAGCTATTTTCAAATAGAATCAGCTGTAAATAGATATTGAGTAGAAGAAAATGAAGTGATTATAGATGAAGATGGTTAAAAATTATGAAGGAGTATTGTGGATGTCCAGGTAAAAGGTAGATATAGATAGCAGTGGAGAGGTAGATGATAGTCAAATAGTTAACAGATTGTGAAGAAGTAGGTGTATTATGGCCAGTTACATGCGGTGGTGGTGCTGCAGTAGCGTTGTCGCCTCACAGTTAGACATTGCCCGTTCGATTCTCAGTTAGAGCGTCTTCTGTGTGGCGACATGCGTGAATGGGCGTTCCTTCGTTGAAGGTTGTGCATTAGGCCCGGCAAGCCAGTACATAAAATTGTACTGCCAATCATTAGCGGACCGGAGTTCTGCTGTGGCGACCCCTAACCGGGAAAAGCCGAAAGACACAAACAAACATAAAACAGTGGTGACAGTAAGGATTTGGAGATTATCCAGGAATATATGGAACAAGAACTATGTACAGAGCTGGCAACTGAGTAAGTAGGACTTTAGTTGAGTTTTAAATTACTTTATATCACTTTATGCTATCTGTCTATCCATCTATCTGTCTATTTATCTATCTATCTGTCTATGCAGCTAAATATGTCCCCACGCACACACAGATATCAGTACAGATGTCTAGTGTCTAATGGCTGGGAGTTAGTGTGGAAGGTTAAGGCTGTGAGCTGTTCCTGTGGTTGAAGGTTTGATTCCCTCATTTGACTTTTGTGGGACCTTGAGCAAGTCGCTTAACTAGACAGTGCTTGGGGCAACTGGGAATTTGGGCTAGGCTTCTCAATGGTCCTCTGAACTGCAAGCTTAATAACTGCGTATGCCTCTATCTGTTAAATGAGTTGCTTCCTGTGGTCCAGGGTTTGATTCCATCAGTCTCCATTTGCCTGACTGTGTGACTTTGAGCAAGCCACTTAACCAGGCAATGCTTACATGCTGAGTCTTTAAACGGTCCATGAAGAACAGTTAATGAATACAGGCAAGATAATTACAGTTACAACTGTGTGAAAAGTACATACACAACTATTTGTTTCATACTCTATAAGCAAATAAAAACAAAAACATTTATTTTCAGTATCTGCATGCATAATTGGTTTTATATCCTGTGATATCTTTGAATTATTGAATAAATGTGTGCATGATTCTGTATTCTTAATGTGACATGGATATCATCCTAACTGCTCACTCCACATACACACACACACAATATATAAATATATATATATATATATATATATATATATATATATGTGTGTGTGTGTGTGTGTGTGTGTGTGTGTGTCTGTGTGTATAGCAATAAGCCCAATTGTTCTATATGTACATATATTAGTCAAGTAGTGCAGTATAGTGAAGCCAATATGTGTGTGCGTGTGTGTGTGTGTGTGTGTGTGTGTGTGTGTGTGTGTGTGTATAAATATATATATATATATATATATATATATATATATATATATATATTAGAATTAAGTAGTGCAAGTATAGCAAAGGCCACATATGTATATATATTAGAGTTAAGTAGTGCAGTATAGTGAAGTCCATATATGCATATGTATTAGAGTTAAGCAGTGTAGTATAGCGAAGCTCATATGTGTATACATATATATATATATATATATATATATATATATATATATATATATATATATATATATATATATTAGAGTTAAGTCATGCAGTATAGCAATGCCCCCTTATCCCCCTTCCCTCTCCCCAGTCCCTCAGTATTTTCCTATTACTTTTTTTGCTTGTAAATTGAATTAGAAGAAACTGACCATTAAGCAGTTTGACGTTTAGTATCTCAATTTGTGGGTGCCCATGTAGTCATCTGTTTCTTTTAGGAAAGTATGGAATCATTTGTTAAGTTTAACAGAGAGTGAGAGAGAGTTTATTCCATAGATATGGACATTTTTAAGATATTTTGTGGAATGTCAGGTACCAATTTTAGTGAAGCCAAGTGCCCTATCCTTTTCCAGTCAACACAAGGATATTTTAATTATTTATGTATGTATGTGTTTATTTCTTGTTGTTAACCAGGCAAGTAGGCAGGTCGACACATCCTTTGCAGCTATGACTCAGGCCAACATGGCAAGAAGTATACAATGTATCATTAAGGTATTCAATGTATCAACAATGAAACAATTATTTCAACAAGAAACAGCTATGGTGAGCAAATAGTACATCAACAGTCATGACCATAGAATACAGCATATAGCAACACTTATCATTAGGTATTCAGATATTTACAGTAGTTACTTTTCAGTGGATATATTATTTACAGTATTTACAGTTTATTGAACATATTTACATTATCATCCATAGCAAGAACTTCAAGGTTTGTCATGTAGAAGTGGATTTGAGCAGAGATTATGTTCTTTATACTTTCTACAGAACTATCAAAAGTTTAAAATTAATGTTTGCATGGGAAGAAAGCAACTTTTTGTTGAAATGACTCTTAGCTAGTTTTTAACTGTTGTCTTTGAAGCATTTGCAGGCTGTTTCCTTTGAGAAATGCTCTTTTTTTTCTTAAAAAGATATAAGACATTTTATTAAATAAAGAGTTTCAGAAAATAAAGGGTGAATTATTTTAAGCAAAGTGTTTCAGTAAGTAAGGTGTCCAATAGATCTCCAATAGAAAAGAGGGGGGAGTGCGAGAGAGAGAAAGACAGCGGGAATTGCTGTAGGCCTTTACTGAAAGACAAGCCTTGAAGACCTTCAGTTGTTTTTATCGTCCCTTCTCCAAGTGCAAATTGCATGAGAGAAAGTGAAAAACTAGGTGAAGTATTCTATAACTGGTCTGATAACAGTTGTATATGGGGAGGCAACTAACCCCTCCACATGGATCAGTTTTTGACCCCATTGAGGATTAAGTGGGTGACTCCATATGCGTTGTGGACAGTAGCAGCTATATGGTGTGTGTGTGTGTGTGTGTGTGTGTGTGTGTGTGTGTGTGTGTGTGTGTGTGTGTGTGTGTGTGTGTGTGTGTGTGTAGATAGAGGGGTCCCCTTCAGAATGCCAAAATTTAAAACTTCGAAACCCATATGATTGCAGACCATATGTTCGAAGTTTTGAAATACCGACATTCTGAATGGGAAATCACATACAGTGTGGACTGGGAGATTTCCCTTGTTCTCGCTGTAGTGCAATCTCGGTATTGGTATATTTAAGTAGGGGGGTGTGGGGGGTGCAGGGGGGTGAAGCCCCCCTGCTAAACACAGTTTAATGTGTGTTTTTTTTTTTATTTTTACGGGTCTAGTTCACATTTTCAAACATTCAAATGTTTGATCATATGGTCTCGGCCATATGAATTTCGAACATTGGAGCGTTCAATTATGTGAAGTAGACCCAGATAGAGATATAATATTTAAGTCAAACATGATCTCTCATAATTTAAGTTATTTCATTTAAATGAAGCTTTGAATTTCAGAGTATTCCTAATAATGGTGTAGTGCATATAGGGCAAGGTGAATGTAAGCGTCATCTTATCCTCACCTGGTGTGTATGATCATGTACCCAGAAGTGCCAGACACCGAGCTTCACCTACAAGGGGTACCATGTCTTTTGCTGGGTCTACTACAGTAAACCAACAGCTCACAAGACTGACAACAAGATCACCGACACAAGAATGCACCCTAACCCTAAGGTCCATCACTATCGTACACTTACCTTACCCGCACCCTAACCCTAAAGTCCATCACTATCGCATACTTACCTTACCCACACCCTAACCCTAAAGTCCATCACTATTGCACACTTACTTTACCCGCACCCTAACCCTAAAGTCCATCACTATCGCACACTTACACAGTCGCGTTCAAATGCAAGCACACATGTTTTGCATGTTGGTGTTTTCGGTGTCGGGATTTCAACTTGTCAGGTATTTTTTTGTCGGTCTTCTGGTGTTGATCATCTCGCTGTTGTTGTTCTGGCTTGTCGGTCTTATCAGGTAGACCCCTTTTACTATATTTCAGCTTTTAGTTGTTGCCCATCAGTAGTATATGAGGTGGGAGATTTATTTCTGAAATATCCGAAAAATGTTTCATTTTTCTGTCAGTGAATTCTAAATTATTTCTACTGCATCATCTTAACAGCCAATTGAAGAGAGGTGACATTGGCAGGTTTAAGGACAATGCTCACAATTTTACAGTCATCTGCATATCTGCTGAGGCAGTCACTGGAGTCCATTTTGACAGTCTTCCTTATTCCTTATTTCCTAGCAAGTATAAAATCGATTAGGTAACAAATGGTAAAGTTAAACATTCTGAGATGAACTTTTCAATCACTGCTTTTTCAAAAGAAATTACTGCTGGTGCAGTTTGCAAGTGTGTATTTGTAGTGATTCCTTTTTTTTTTTCCATCATGGTTGTGCATCAACAAATTTGGTCTGTATTAGTAAGGTGGTATGGGGGAGAAGTCTCTAATGTGGGGGTGCTGAAGGATTTGCTCCCCACAACAATGTTAATTGTCTTATGGAAATGAAGGTTCCACTAGCTGTTTTCATCTAGTTGAGCCTTCACTGGGTTGCAACTCAGTGAGCCAAAGTTGAAGCCTTTTGACATCTGGGGAAAAAAAAGTACCAGAAAGGAATGGCCTTGGAATAGAGCCACGGGAATCCCCACCACTGACAGGCCATAGTGAATATAGGAGTGTGAACATGTAGCCAGTTGTGCCAGACACAGGTCACCTCTTAGCAGTCTGTAGGATAGCAAGTATAGTGACAGGGGGTTGAGTCAGTCCATGTAGGACATGCTGTTTAGGCCTTGTATCCTTTTAGTAAGGCATCTCTGTGGGTGTTCCAGTTGTTGCTTGTGTCTGGACAGATACAAGCCAAAGAGGGCATTATGTTCAATGACTGGCCTAATGAGGGCTGAGTAAAGCTTATGCAAAGCTCTTTTCAGTTGGAACTTGTGTAATTAATGCAGCTTATTGAGGTCAATAAGAATCACTATTCCAAGCTAAAAATAAGAAAAAAAGATAAAAAGGAACACCTAGTCATCTGATTCATATGATACTTATCTTCTACTGTAGGTTTAGGGAGTTTGCTTCATGACTTGTGATAAAACTTGTTCCCTAAATCTACAGTGCAAATGATTTCATTTATCATACGAACACGCAAAAGGTCTCCACACTTATACAATCCTACATAGTAAGCAAACCTGAACGCTGCTACAACAAAATTGCTAAGTTTGCTACTAATTTATCTTCCTTTACCCACCACTGTAAAGCTCTGTATACCCTTAGCTGGCTGGAACCTCTCCTCCACCTCTCCTACATTCAACTTATAAAAAATACATAAAATCATACATAAACCACTAGCCTGCCCATTTCTTACCACTTTAATCAATGTATAATTCCCTAAAATAACTAAAAGATCAGAAAACAAACAACTTCTCACCATAAATAAAACAAATAAATCCTCTGGACAAAGCCTATGCTCATACTCAGTAGCAAAAAAATGGAACTCCCTACCTCTAACCACCTTTAAATGCTCCCTAAAGGGGTACTTTACAAAATCATGGACCTCCTCCTGTGCCAAGCCTGGCTGAACTTACTCACTATACTTCATTCACCCCCTTCAAGCTAGATTTCACTTTACAATCCTCACCATCCTCCTACTTCACTCATTTTTGTTTACCCATTACTTTACCTCATTTAGTTCATCTCTGTAGACCTTTTCTCTACTTCTTCCTCTTTCTTCCCTACACACCTAAGCTACCTGAAGACACCCTACCCTGTACTCTTCTTAAAATTTCCTTCTCCCTATCTTTCTTCCTTCTATAACCATAATATGAACACTATCTCTCATGCTAAGACATCACTGAATTTCCCCTCACTGTATGAGTACCTGTAAGAGTGAAAGGGAAGGTCTACAAGAGGGTAGTGAGACCAGCTATGTTATATGGGTTGGAGACAGTGGCATTGACAAAAATGCAGGAGTTTGAGCTGGATGTGGCAGAGTTAAAGATGTTAAGATTTGCACTGGGTGTGACGAGGGTGAACAGGATTAGGAATAAGTATATTAGAGGGTCAGCCCAGGTTGGAAAGTTTGGAGACAAAGCAAGAGAGGCAAGATTACATTGGTTTGGACATGTGCTGAGAATGGATGCAGAGTATACTGGGAAAAAGATGCTAAGGATGAAGCTACCAGGTAACAGGAAAAGAGGAAGGCCTAAGATAAGGTTTATGGATGTGGTGAGAGAGGACATGCAGGTGGTTGGTGTGACAGAGCAAGATGCAGAAGACAGGAAGAAATGGAAACAGGTGATCCGCTGTGGCGACCCCTAACGGGAACAGCCGAAAGAAGATGATGATGATGATGTCTCTAATCATGTAATCTGTAATACCACTTTAATTATCTAACTAGACTTGTCTCAGGTCTCATTTATCACATACTAATATATGCAACAAATAATATGACTATTGAGTTTTCCCGCACATATTTTCTCCATCTCATGTTATTGTTTTTCATTGCACTTTACTATGAAACCTATGTTCTATGTTTTTCTCATTACAAGATTTTTTTCACTCTTATGTCTTGCAGTGTAACATGATACTTTGTGATTTAAAATATTTGTACTTGCTTTTCTCCCAGGGTCTCCATTGAAAATGGGCACTTTCTGACCCACTTAGACATACACACACACACACACACACACACACACACACACACACACACGTGTGTGTGTGTGTGTGTGTGTGTGTGTGTGTGTGTGTGTGTGTGTGTGTGTGTGTACATGTATTATAAAAAAGCAAAAACACCCATTGTCAACTTGCGTGAGCATAGAAACATTTTCAATGCATGCAAACTTTTCTTTTAAAAACTTTCAAAAATACATCAGTTTTGCAGGGGGCAAGCCCACCTACACCCCCATTCCCCATGCTAATTATATATAACTTTGAGATCGCATAAACACAGAGTACAGGCATATTCCCCAACCTCAGGAGTTGTGCAGTCTAGTACAACTATCGATCATCTGCAGAGTCGACCATATGGGGTCGACTAAACAGCTGTCAATCACACTTACACACACTTGATCAAATCACATACTCTCTTACAAAAAAAAATATATATATATATATATATATATATATATATATATATATATATATATATATATAAGGTTTGCCAGCAAAATTTTGAAGGCTCATGTTGGAAAATCGTGTGGCCGAAAGTACATTTTCAAAGTTTCATAATGCCAAACTGGAATAATATGAAATCATAATAACGAGAGTAAAGCTTGATTCATTATTGTGAGTTCAGCAATGTGAATGGAGCTTGCGGTACAGTGAGGATCGGGGAATTTACCCTTTTCCTCACTGTAGTGCGATCTCAGAGTTGGTATATATAATTTGCAGGGGGTTGTGGGGGATGCAGAAGGGCTTGCCCCCCCCCCCCCTCCTGCTAAAATGTAAAAGGACATCAAGACTTCCAAAACCTGAAGTTTGGTATGTTGAATGTCATTTGTCATATTACTGACATTGAACATTTAGGCTAAATGTTGTTTTTATTTTCGGAATTTGATTTCATTCTTTTGATCACAAATTAGTTTGCCTTCAATATTTTGATGGTAAACCTATTAGGTGTCTGTATTGTATGCCAACTATAACCTGCTTCTCTGTGTGATACTTTTAGGTGAATGAATGGTTAACATACTTTGTTACAGTATAATTGGTAACATTTTAAATTCAGGAGCTGATTTATTACACTAAACTTTTCTGTTCAGAATATTCTGACTTAATAAGAACATGAATAATGCACAGTTACTGCCCAGTGCATCTCAGTCTGAGAAATAATCTGAAAAGATGCAAGTTAACATGTAAGGATACCAAAAGCTTTTAGAAAAAACAACTATGCTGATATCTTTTTTCCTGAAAAGGAACACAAACATCCTCAGTAAATAAAATGCAATGAGTTCCAGCACAGGACATTGTGTAATCCCCACTTAAAAATAAACAAATAATACATTAAGCAATTAAGATGATAGTGTGAGGTGAAAGTTCCAAACCTTCTAAATTCAGTCAGTTTCAATGAATACATTTTGCTGCTCTTAGAATTATCTCAGCAAGGATGAAATTTGGTATGTTGATTTCTGTTTACAACTTCTGTGAAAAAAATAGCACAGCTACTGCAAACTGCGGTTGCATATGTCAGTGTTCAGTAACTTACACACAACATTTTAGAAATGGACATTATAAAATGTGAAAAGTAAAGGACTTTTTAAAGTGTATTCCTCGGCAAAGTAAATGAAAAAAATACTACACATAAATCTAACTTTACAAAATTAGCCAGATAAAAATCCCAAATAATATTATCAATAATAAATACTGGGGTACAAGTGTACTATTTCCCTACTTCTGCCTCTGTTAGACCATTCGGGCTTTATTCTCATGATTTACCCAGGACTCATGGGTAAATGTTGCACAACCCATATTGCAAATACACTTTGTTGCTTAAATGTGGCCGATTCTTGATGTAGCAAAAATTCTGCTTCTGAGAAATTATTTTATTCCCCACAGTTTCATGATGCATGCTTACCTACTTTATTACATAGGAACATTAAAGCCTATCAGTGACACATTAAAAACTTCACAAGAGATGGTCAGAAATGACAGCTTTTTTATTTTGCTCAGTAATGTGTCTACAAATATTAGAAACCACAGAGTGATGGTCTTTCTGCATTTACTTAGTAGCTTTGTTTGTATCACAAGCTTCATTACCCTTTTAGAGAATAATGTGAGCTCCAAAGGAGAAATATAATCATGCTACGCTATAACAGAGGTCATGCCGCTGAGAGGTATGAACCTTATTTAGTATGTATGTGGGGGTGCAGTAACCCTATGAATCCCCAGCTTCTTAATGACATTGCTGATGGATAGTCAACAAACAAGGGAAGAGAAGCGAAAACATGTACAATCACAATAGCTTCATTGTTTATTTACACTTTAAAGTAGCAAATTAAAGCCCTAGAAGGGGGTGAAGTCTCAGGGGGAAATGGTGTATCACTGGGTTATCAGTATAAACACTTGGTGCTTACATCTGTATAATCTGTAACCATGTTCACTGAGCCACTGGCTGTCAGATATAAGAGGGAAAAAACACTGCAGAGACCACTTTTGGTAGTTTTGCCTGGAAATAGAACATGTGCATGCCTTTTATGCACTCTGACTTCTATTTGCTACTGTCTTCTTCTACCATTTTATTTGTTACCATGCATAACTACACCCTCTGTGTTGTGCCTGGATGTGAATATTTTTTTGTTTTAAGTATAGAAGAAGAAATAAGAACTACACATCTTTGTAATCTGAAATCCTTTTGCAGAAAACTGTCAGGACTATCAGAAATTGTATTGATTTGAAATAGATCTGAACATCAAAAAATAAAGAGTAAAATTGCTGCCTAAACACTTTATTACTGCATTGTTGAGTTCAGACACATAACAGGTACCAGCTGTATGCCCCATCGTCTTCTGCCAGTCTGCCAACCTAGTGGATAAATTGCATCTATACTCCTGCAATACGTAACTTATACGTGCTGACCCTAAAACTAACTCTAGCCCTGCCCCTAACTCCAAACCTACACATTTAGTTAATAAACACCATTTCCCTTACAGCACTACTACACTAGGCACTCAGATGCACACACACAGACACACAACAGTTTTGCCAGTGTTGTACTTGGTTATTGTTTTATTGATATGTGTGAAGTGTGTGTGTGTACTTGTGTATGTGTGTCTGTATGTGTGTATGTTTGTGCACATTGAGACACACACACACACACACACACACACACACACACACACACACACACACACACACACACACACACACACACACTCACATATATATATATATACATATAGATACATATACATATAAACAATCACTGTGCCTAAGTCTGTTTGGTCAACACAAACAGGTGATTGACATGTGCATAAGATCACCAATCCCTAGGTAGAGGAATTTCCCCTTTCCTCAGGAATTGTGCAGTCTCAGAGTTAGTGTATATAATTAGCAGCAGGTATGGGGGGTGCAGGAGGGGCTTGCTGCCCTGCAAAAATACCTGTTGTTGGTTTAGCCTGTTTGAGTGTAATCCTTGGACTATGCTTAATACATGCTAATGTTCCATATTTCAACATTAACACATTGGTATTACCGATGTAGGCATAGTGATCATTTGAACACTCATTATAGATCCATACATATATCTATACACACACACACACACATATGTGTATGTGTGTGTGTGTGTGTGTGTGTGTGTGTGTGTGTATATATATATATATATATATATATATATATATATATATATATACAGATAAATACATATATAGATATAGATATATAGAGAACAAAGTCACTGAAAATTCAATATTGAATCTGGAGAATGAAGACTAATAGACCTGATGTCCCTACACAACCTACTGCATGTGAGCACTCATTTTCTAGTTTGCACACATGGGACAGAACACTTAAGATGTGCTCCTTCCACAGAACCATACTAGCAGTTGTTTCCCATATTCAACAGGGTGCGTTTTGGCGGCTACAGTGTTTTTGGAGGGAAACCAGAAGATCCAAAGAAAGTCATGCAAACTACACACAAGCAGAAACCCATAAATTAGGAATGACCCCCCAAGACCCTCAAGATGTGAAGCACAAATACCAACTATTAAGTCACAGTGCTCTGCATGGTCTACCACAAGCATTTGGTTACACCAACAGAAGTGTACCAGCCTGAAAATCATAGGTAGGGCTACCCTTCTCCCTCACATGATGGGGCCCTTCACTGTCATGTGAGAGGTACAGAAAGCTGGACAAGCAATATGTTTACTCTAAGGTAAGAAGTGGAAAGTTCTGACTAGGGATATGAGATGATGTGTAGAAGAACCAATAGTGTTGTGAACCAAGCTGGAATACCTACATCATAGTTTGGAGGATAGAAGGAGAACTTCACAGCAAGTGACCAGAAGTGAGAACAAAACTCAAAACTCAACAATATGAAATCAGTACATTGTCTAGTAAACCTATTATCTTAGTCATAATTTTCTTGCTAATTTTACTGTACTTTCTGCTGACATCTGTTGTTTCATTGCTTCCTCCCCCATCCAGCAAAATTGACCACAGTAATGCTATTTCCTAACCAAAAAGCAAAATAATTATTTAAAAGGAGGGGAAGGGCCAACATCCTGGAAGAAAGCTATGGTGGGTGTAATACCTAAATATGGTAATGCCAATCAGACCCTCCTTCATATAGACCCATTTCGATTTTAAACCTTGATTATAAAGTGCGTATGTCAATAATAGCTAAAACAATGGCAAATATGTTGCCATAATTGATAAATATGGATACATGTGGTTGTGTGGAGGGGAGGCAAACATCTGACAATATTAATAGAATAATGATCCAGAGGGAAACAAAATGTAAAAAAATACCACTACTGTTGGTGGGTCTTGATACAGAGAATGCATTCAATACAATAACCTGGGATTTTATGAGTAGGGCAATGAAAGCATTTGCATTATTTGGGCACAATAATAAGGTTAATTGGGAGGATATATGAGGGATCAGTAGTGAAAATAAAGTGGGGAAGCTCCTCTTTGATAGGTTGTGTTTGAGGAAAGGAACCAGGCAGTGGTGTCCTCTTTCCCCTTTGCTATTCCTTTATTTAACAATGTTTTATTTAAGTATTCAACTACATGTTCCCAATTTTTGGGTTTTAAATTTGTTGTTTGGGACACTATTGCACCTGATTCCAGGGGTGGAAGTTGGGAAACTAGATAAGTGTACAGAGAATTACATTGGAAGCTGGGATTAAATGCTACTAACCCTCCATGTATCAACGAAAATAAAATGTGTCTATTGCCCCTGTACTAAAATTAAGGGCAGCAAAATGGTAAATTTGAGTGTATTTGATTCTTTATTTGTGATTTTTTACCTATATTTTATTTATGAATAGTTTGTTATTGTGTTGTTTCAAACTGATTACTGTGGGGTGTTTTTCAGGTTGTTCATTATTTATATTTTTTACTGCAATAGTTAGGGAACTATTAACTGTCATGAAATTTGTAATAAAATATTTGTAATATTTCATCATTTTGTCTTTTTAATTAAGTGTTGATTTATATATCTCTTTCCATCCATTTCTTACACATATATGTATGGTCCTTTAAAAAATAGTTGAATTTTCAAGTCTCTGTGGTTGGAGTGGAATGTATGTATTTTTTATGCATAAAAGAACAAAAACAAATAATCAGATTTAATACATACTATCTTTTTAAAGAAACATTAGGTTTTATTACACTTATTTTTAAATAATACATGATTTTTAAGTTGATGGTTACTTACTTTTTAAAGTAAAACAGGTTGTTCCGATTTGTCTCAAGAAGTAATGACTGGTTTAATTTTATCATCAAATATGGCTTTAATTAATTATACTAATTAATTTATGTATTTAATTGTTGTTGGTATAAAAGTACTAGTCTTAATTTGTTGGATATTGTTCTGACGAAGTCTCGATTGGTAGACAAAAATGCAGTTTTTTAATGTGTGGCGTTAAATGCACTAACTCTTGGTTACTTTGGAGATTAGTAAAAGTAGTAACTTTTGGAATTTGTTCCTTGATCTGTCCAGTGCATTTATTTGTGTTTCCCTTTGTTATGTGCATTGTATTTAGAACCACTGGAAAAACAAATAAATAAATAAGGGACTCAGAAATTCAAGGATATAATTGGTATTGTAATCAAGAAAAGTTGTATTTATTTACAGACAATATTATTTTGTACCTGATAAAACCAGAAAAGGAAAATTCAGTGCTGTGGCACATTCTGTGACAGTTCAAGTTTTTTTGGGATATAAAATAATGAAGACAAAACAAGGGCCATAGCTGTAAACTATGTGCCCACACATGAAATGGTTCAGCAACACCCATATTTATGGGGACATGATACAATTACATATTTAGAAGTATGGTTAAAACAGATTTTGTTTTTGTAGCAAAGAATATGTGAGAAGAGACAACAAAAGATAATACAAAAACTGAGAAACTAGAATATCTTGTTTATGAATATGGATAGCAAGATAGAAGCAGTGAAATGGTTTTAGTCCCTTTAGTTTTATATACAGGGCAGGCATAGTTTTACCAACAGGAAAGGTTGTGGATAGTAATTAATAATGAGTTTAAGTGGAAAGAGATGATGATGAAGTGGGGGGAAGGTAAAAAAATAGAGAGAGGGTGGGATTTTGGATGCAGATCCTTAAACAGAATAACAGCAGCCATACAGAATATTATATTCATAAGTAGCAGAAAGTATTCTGAGAACTAAGCCAACACAGGGATGGTGAAAGGAAATTCTACCGATAGGTATGACTGCAGTTATGGGTACACAGAATAGGAAAGAAGGGGCTAGAATTTACTGGAGAAAACTGACAAAGGAACCAAGGTACTGGGAGCAAATAATTAGAGAGGGAAAGATAACAGAATGGGAAGAGGCCAAGAAGACATTTAGACTGCATGCTAGAGATCATCTTCCCTAACAGGGATTGATATCAGGGTATAAACAAAGAGAAAGGGACAGGGGAATCTTAAGTGAAAGACCTGCCCTGGTAGAGTTTTTAGTTTAATCTCAAATATAAACTGCTTCTTAACAAGCGATAATTAGTAGAGCATATAAAATATTGCATAACAACTATAGGAATCAATAATAAGAGGTTAGAAAAGATTGGGAAGCGAGATTTGATAAGCAATTCACAAACAAACATTGGGATAACATATGTATGAGTTGCAAATATGCAACAAAATTTAGGAGATTTAGGATTTTTGCTTGGAAGTATTTGCATAGGTATTTTGTACCCCAAGCAGACTCCAAAAATTTTTCCTCAGGTAGATGACAAATGTTGGAGGTGTGATGAAGAAGAAAGAGGTAACTGGGATCATATGTTTTGGGAGGGTAATGAGTGGGCAGACTTACAATACGCACCAAATAATGCTTTGGAGGAGGAGTGAGGTTTAAAGGAAGGCAGGAATTGAAGAATTTATATAATGTTGGATTGATGATAATTGTATCAAAGAATATATGTGATGTATAAGGTTTAAAACTGTGAGCATTTTAAAATGGCTTATTTTCTTTTACATAAATGTTTGTTTGCCTATATCTTAAGTGATAATTCAATAAAGGGTTAAAATGTAAAATAATTACTTTTTAACATATATTGGAAGAACTGTACTACACATATACAAATATTATTATAAGCATTCACACTTATGCACATTCAAACACACTCCCATACCCACACTCACAGAGCACATCTTGGTGTTTCATTCCTTGATACTATTTCATCTAACAGGTACAAGAGACTGGTAGCTGACCTTTCACCTTATGTCATACTATGCTTCCAAGACAACATTCATATTATCACAGTATACTGCACCCTATCATTTAGTATTTTTAGCTAGCAAAAGGTTGAATAACATTTTTCTGTCAACATTGCGAGCTTGAAGTCTAGAAAGATTGTTCAAATTCATTCTAATTATCTGCAAACTATTGGCTGAAGACAGCAATGTTACACAGAACAAGAGGCAGCTTTTGGGGTAGAGCTATGTCTTGAGACAGTAAGCTACAACTTGGGCTTCTAGGGCTTTACAAACTAGAGGAAGAAGAGAAATACTGGATAATAACCAGCAGAAATATATTTTGAAACATAAGTACTCAAATTCACAAAGGGGTTACATTCTCTGACCTACTAAAATAGTTTTCTTCTTGATTTTTGCCTGGAAGTGCTTACATACATACTTTTTTAACTCCAAGCACACACTAAGGATTTTTTCTGCAGGTAGCTGACAAATGTTGGAGGTGTAATGGATAAGAACGAGGTACCTGGGAACATATGTTTTGGGAGTATAATGAGTTGGAAGAATGTAACTCTTTCCCTACAGAGCACTCTGTCAAGAATACAGAGCAAGCAAATGGCTGTAACTAAGGAAATGCTATTTTTCAGCTGGGATACAGGATCTGAATTGCCTAGACATAAAAAAGCCTTGTTAAGTGTAATTCTAGTAGCTGTCAAAAAAGTAATTACTAGGAAATCAAAATCGAAACCAACTATACTTGAAGTAGTGAATATTGTTAACAGAGGAAAAAAAACATGAATTGGGAACTTTAGGAAAAGGGTTGGAGTAAAATTACATGGAAAAAAATGGAAATTGTGGGAACAATACTTGTAGAAAAATGTTTTGGAGGAGGAGTGAGGTTTAAGAGAAGATAGAAATTGAATAATTTATGTAACATTGCTCAGACTATATGATATATAACAATATATGTGATGTACAATGTTTGCAAATGTAAATGTGTTAATATGGTTTGATTACTTTTATCTAAGTGTAAGTTTGCCTATGTCACAAGTGATAATTCAATAAGGTGTTTAAAAAAATAGTTGTCTTCCTTCTGTTCCGGTTCCTCTCACTGTTGCGTTTGTTGTAGTAATCTGGTCAGGATCTTTGCCCTGCCCCCATGAAGTAATACTATCTGTAGTTACTTTCTAATCTTACTTAGCCTGCCAGCATGAGTATGCATCCCTTGGGGTGTGCACTGTTACATTTTATTGTGCCAGCAAAGCCATTCACCCAGGTAAAAGAGTGGTTCTGTATTTGGTTGGAAAAAAAATAAATAAATAAATAAAAAACACTAAAGCAAATCCAAGATAAACTGAGACAAACTGAAGGAAGTGTAAAAGACAAGTACATGCAGTGATAGTGTTTTTGCTTAGTGTTTCTGTAGGCTGCTAACAGAGTTAAAGATCATTATTTTAATAAAACACTGTTCTTGAAGGTGTTCAGGAGTAATGCATCAGATGTCCTTGAATAACAGTGGTTCATTCACAAAAAAAAAAAAAAAAAGAAAGAAAAAAAAGAGAGATGAATTTTTGGGAGTGCTTTATAAGTCTATGCTTTTAAACATGAATAAAACATGTCTCCACTGCTGAACCTTCTGTGAATTAAAGCATTTTCGTCATTTTCCCCGTTGCTGTTTCTGTCTGTCATCCATTTACTCCACATGGAGACGATTCAGTCTTTCATCATGTCACACTACTTGGTTAAGCATGGACTATGTAACTCAGCCATTGGGGCATGATTTGAGGATAATCCTTGACCTTTTTTAAGTGTAGGCAATAGAGTAGACATGCTATTCCACAAGTCTCAGCAGCAAGCAACATGTTCACTGCATGTACACTGTATCTTTGTGCACCCCAACATTTTTAGCCTGGTTGTCTCTGTAGATTATGCCTGGTAAATACGTAATTACATTCTTGTAATAGAAGAATGCAGTGTAAATGCTGGCTAACAAGAATACATGATAAGGTGCACCAAAATATTACGAATTGCAGACACACACACACACACACACACACACACACACACACACACACACACACACACACACACACACATTAAAGGGTGTCTTCTGAAACCTTGCTATAATGTAACATCTTAAATAGTGGGTACATTTTTTATTGGCTTTTTAAAACTAATTATACCTTTAATGGAAACAATATCCCTTTATAAGTAATCCAGAATTTCTAACTTACCCCTTTTTTACAGAAATGACCCATAATCATCAGACTATCCTCCTTTCAGAAGCAGACTGTTACTTCCCGCTAAAATGCTTCAGTCAAGTTTAGTAACTGGGATGCAGTTTCAACTATCACTTTTGAAAAATAATTCAAGAGTATTAGGTGTGAAGGTATATGCAGGGAATGACAGACAACAAGCAAACATTAGTTGTGAGATGCAAACCCAGGCCTGTGAAATGTAACAAATGTGCAAGTCATTAATTAACAGCTAAAATATTAGATGTTATGCAGCTCATTGTGGACAATTAGAAGTGACAAACAAGTAAACAGCAGTTCATCATATTTAATGCTACCATGAGTGAGGATGGACTGAACATTTCTTTTGTTCTCATTTCTTTGTGTAGAGCTAAATATAAGCTTCCTTTTCAACTATGATCCTAAGTTGACCATCACACCTTACTGTCACTTCTTCCATTTGGTTCATTCATTTCTCCTTAGAAGCAAGGATTGAGAGAAAGAAATGTCATTGTCCGTCATGGACAGTCAGGATTTTTGACTTATAATCTGTCTGTTCCCACTCTAGTCTTCACAACTGGTAGCATGCAATGAAGGTAAGTGATAAGTGCGTCTCCCACTTTCGTGACTGGTATCTCAATATTTGCCCTGCCTCTTAAAAAGCAAGTCACTCTGCTAGTGATCTCCAGACTCCACCAAGGATGCTACCCAGATTTTGCACTGAGGATATGCAGTCCCTAATGTCCCACTTACAGATACAAGAAGGAGCTGCTTTTTCATTTCTTCTCTCTTTCTCTGGCCAACTCTGCTGTTCCCAAGTTGCTAAACAAACTTGAGCTGTCCAGTTTATAGTCAGGCCTTCCTTTCTTTTTTCTTTCTTTCTTTCTTTATGCAAAAGGAACTGACAGAATTAAATAAAAGTTAATATGCTCCATGTCTTCTGTCTGTTCATATCATGTCTTGTGCTGGCTGGCAAACTTCCAAGTACCAGTCCACTTACATGATACACACATACATAAATATTCCTAAATACATTTACTGGTCTAGCTCCTCAGACTATTTTCCATGTTTATTTGAGTTTTACACACAAGTCTTTACTTCATAAATCCTTCTGTATCTATAAAAATAATCATTACAAGAAGCATAACTTTGTTTTTTGAGCCTCAGAATGAAGACTGGTGGATGTGTATAGCTATGTTATATAAATAATATGCACCACCCAGCTCTTCTGTAATACTGTAGCAGTACATAAGTGGGCTATATCACATGTCCTGCTACTATAGCAGCCCTTAATGCAGAATACTGACAAAGTGAGCCATATGGGTGCCTGTAGGGCAGAAGTATATCCCTCATTGGTAAAATCAGACCATAAATTAATTTCACTGGATGTCCACATCCCGACCCCACCCCCAGCCCAGAAAACCACAGTGAAAAACTTCTCAAAAGCGAACTTCTCACTTCTCAAAACTGAAGTGGAATCCTTCAAGGACCCAGGGCCAGTGGAAACTACAGCCCAAACTGCAGAATCCTATATAAATGCATTCTACGGACATCTCCAGGAATGCATGGATCATGCTATCCCAAACAAAACCAAGACCCAATCATCCAAAGGCAGGCGTCCAGTCTGGTGGACCCCTGCCATAAATAAACTGTACAACAGAAGGAGGAAGCTACTACATGATAGAGCAAAATCCCTAATAGGGAAGGCATCTCTGATCAGTACTAGCAAAATATTACGATCCCTCATAAAATCCTCCAAGGCCAGCTTCGAGAGAAAAATTGCACAGGACACCAAAGACAATCATAAGGCTTTTTTCAGTTATGTTAGAAACCTGGGATGCAACTCCCAGACTTGTTCTGAGTTGATTCTAAACGACAAAAAATACACTGAACCCACAGACATCGCCAATATCCTGGCAGACAGGTTCAGTGCAAACTTCTCCCCCCCAAAAGAGCAAGTATCTATCCCGACAGAGGGCTGCCTCCCAAACATCTCAGATGCTCAGGTGAAGGCTGCCCTCTCCAAAGCAAAAAACACTGCTTCCATGGGACCAGATGGCATCCCAGGTTGCGTCCTACATGAACTACAAGAGGAACTAATCCCTCAAATAAAACAGCTATACAATCTCAGCCTCACTACAGGATATGTGCCCACAGAATGGCGTACAGCAACAGTGGTCCCACTCCACAAAGGTGGAGCCTCTACGGACCCTGGAAACTATCGCCCCATAAGCCTGACTAGCTTAGTCTGCAAGGCTATGGAGAGGATCATCATTGAGCTCATAAACAAAGACATTGGGGACCTACAGACACTAGATCCTACCCAGTTCGGCTTTGTCAAGGGCAGATCCTGCCTTTTGAACCTGGTTGACTTCTTTGAAACAGTCACCAAAGCCATAGATGAAGGGAAGGTAGTCCACACAGCCTATCTGGACCTTGCAAAGGCATTTGACACTATACCCCACTCGGGCATCATAGATAAGCTATCCAGCTTAAATATAAACCCCTATGTCACAAGATGGGTCGCAAACTGGCTCAAAGACAGAACCCACAGAGTGAGAGTTGCTGGAGCCATGTCAGACTCGAAACCGGTCACAAGTGGCATCCTACAGGGTTCTGTCCTGGGACCACTCTTGTTTGGTATATACTTTTCCGAGGTACAAGCAAACGTGGGAGGACTATGGCTCACCAAGTTCGCAGACGACTGCAAACTGGGTGCCATAATCAACTCTCCAGCTGACACAAACATCCTTCAAAAAGGTCTCACAGAGACAGATAACTGGTGCCAGCGCCATGGTTTAAAGCTAAATGCCAAAAAATGTATAGTCATACCCTTTGGCAAAAACAATGTGCCCACAAATTACCACATAGGTGGAAACCCATTAAGTACAGAGAAAGTTATTAGGGATCTGGGGACCCAAGTTGATAGCAATCTCTCATTTGAAAACCACATTGCCAAAGTGGTTAGAAAGACCTTCTACATAGCCCACCTCATCACGAAGGGTTTCACATCTAGATCAAGAGAGGTAATCATGCCCCTTTATTCATCCCTCATCAGGCCCATCATAGAATACAATGCCCCTTTTGGGATGTACCTTACCCGACACCTGCAGCAATTAGAAAGACCCCAAAAGTATCTCACCAAGAGGATCAAGGGTCTCAAACAGATGCCATATGCTGTTCGGTTAAAAAAACTCCAGCTCTACTCAGTTGCATACCGCCTACTTCGAGGAGATCTATGCCTGACATACAAAGCTATGTCAAATCCAGAATTAATGGACATGCTCCACCTCAGTAAATCTAAATCCCTTAGAGCCACATGCTCGAGGGACTTGAACCTCAGCACAGAAATAAATAGAACTTGCTGGAGGGACAGGTTCATAACCCAGAGGCTCCCTTCGCTCTGGAATAGAATTCCAGTTCATGTGAGGCAGAGCACCTCACTGAATCTCTTCAAGAAGAATCTCAATAAGTGGATGGGGGATCGTAGGTTTGTCCCAGGGATTACTCCCGTGTCACTATTAGACAGAGGCACAGTAAACTAAACCTTAAAAAGGGCACAGTATACTCAAATCAAGGGGTGGCGTAAGCCATACAGAATCGGGCTAGGCTTATAATTGCCCCAGGGCAGATAGCCTAGTATGAACCTATGAACCTATACTCATTGTATGCCATGGCTCTTCTGGACAGTTTTCAGACCAGACGGTCAGAGAAGGCCACTGAATATGCCTAATATATAGGAGCCACATGTGCATGCATTTCAGGTTTAATTAAACTCCTGCACTTGGTGGATTCTGTTGATGCATTCCCATGCCTTCCCTTCTTTAGGCTCCATCACATTAAACAAAATGTATAGGCTATTTTCCACAGTATAAGATTCATCTGCTCTTCTGGGACTGCCTTAGAGGTTTCCATAAAAGAGGAACAGTAGAACAGCTGGAATACAGGGGGTCAGAACCAATAGAAGAACAAAGCCACATCTTTCCATGAGTGCTTCTTCACAAGATATATGTCATTGCAGAAGAATTTATTCTTTAAGATGACAGCCACAGCAGAGACCATGGTGGATGCTGGAAACATCCACAGCAGAGACCAAGGTGGGTGGTAAAAACACCAACAGGAGAGACCACATTGGGTGCTGAAAACACCCACAGCATGGCTCCACAGAAAGGTGATACAAGATTCAGATCTGAAGGAAGCAAGTCCTTCTGGTAACTGATGCATTTATTAGCAGGTAGAAGCAGGGTCTGGATCTGAAATGGTGGTTACCTCTTTATTCAGTTCAATGACCATAAGGGACATGAATGAAAATCTCAAGATACTGGGAGGAGCTGCAAGGGGCTAAAGAGTTGAATGTCATTGCCCACCAAGGGGTACATGACCTGACTGATAAAGGCTCACAATAAATCAGGAATTTGCAAAAAGTGGGAAATCCTTAAAAATGCAACATAAATGGTAGCTTGCTCTGAGGTCCAGAATTATTATGATACATATGAGGTTGAGGTGATTTCCACCATGGGTTTAAACAGACATTGACAATGTCATGCATCAGATACAGATAGATACACTGTTGTGGGCACACACAGACTGCAGAAATATGTATCACTTACCACAGAGATCTGAACAGATTCACTTATTCCCTGATATCTGTAGAAATTAGTTGCTTGCTGCTTTCAGTAATTAAAAACTTTGTAAGCTTCTAAAATCATTAAAATTAGCAGGAAACTACTTCCTGATAGATCTCATGGAATAAGTGCAACTACAATGCTTTAAAGACAGCAGAAAATTAATTTCTTTTACATGTCAAGGAACAAGTGAAGTTGTTCACATCTCTGTGATAAATGAAAAACCCTTTCTATATGAATAACTTCTGCCAGTAGTGGTTCTGTTCCAGCAAACCCCACTGCATGTGCCATCCTAAGAACATCTCCCTGTTAAATCAGTCTATCTATCTATCTATCTATCTATCTATCTATCTATCTATCTATCTATCTATCTATCTATCTATCTGTCTATCTATCTATCTATCTATCTATCTATCTATCTATCTATCTATCTATCTATCTATCTATCTATCTACCTGTTTGTCTTTCTATCTACTTGTCTGTCTGCCTACCTATCCACATAGCTGGCTATATGTTTGTCTGTCCATTCCACACCTTCTGTCTAGCTAGCTATGTACCCTGACTTCAGTTTGATGTTACTTGTACCAAGATATCAAAGTGGTTATAGTTGCTGCTGGTAAGTGAAAACCCATTTGTATAACATGAGTAACTCCTGCTTTGGCCAAGGCAGTTACATGGGAGGAAGATGAAGTGGTAAAGGCTAGAATCAATGCATTTAGAGGATGTAGGCAGGAGACAAGTCCAGAAGGCCAAGTGGGAGCTTGTCTAGAGGAGGCAAAAAGAGGACTGTTTGAAGTCAAGTCCTGGTGGAGAGGCATTTTTTTCCAGTGTCAGAATGCCTACTCTTTTTCATTTTATTTGGACAAGAATCCTAAATAAATGTTCAGGACCCTTGAATATGATGGTTGTTTTGTATACTTAGACAAAACAGAACTGACAAAATGGCTTCATAACTAACGCTAGCCAAAAGACTGAAATACAGAAATTCAGAATCAGTGTGAGTAATAACCAACAAGAAAACATACAGTTATACATATTTGTTTTTCTTTCCCTCCAGATAGTCAGCTGTGTCTAACTACTGCCAAATCCATTACCTTACTGGTGCCACTGGGAAGAAGAAGAGACGCAGGGGCTATGAAAAGAAGCACGTGTGGAACAGTGTTAGGAATATTGTCTTTAACTGTTGGTATTATGTGTCTCTTTATACAAAGGAAGTGCAGGCTGACAGGGCATTAGGTCAGTTACACAATAATGAATATCTCTATCTGAAACACACTTTTGTTGAACCATGCCAGTGAGAAGAGAAATCCCCACCCCATGCCAAGGTAAAGTGACCTTGGAGTTGTTTATTTTAAGTAAGGTGGTACATGCTGCAGACTTTAGTTAGGGTGGGTTGGAGTTGTCCCCCACAAAAAAATACATTTTGTGAATTGTACAATTGCTGTTTACAACTTTTTTCCCCATTGAGACATCAGTCATACAATCTCATTTTGGTCACTTGGCCTAGATCCAGCAAGTAAAATCAGTTTGACGTTTCAGACACAAAGATAAAGTGCAATATGAACTTTTACAATGAAAAATGTATTTTAAATGTTGTGCAAACAGTGTTACTAATTACTATGAGATTGTTCCAAATGAGTTAATATAAAAACTGCTTGGAATGTGTGCTTATATTCTACTCCTGGTGAGAGATGGAGCAGAGTGCACTGATTCCTGTCTGTCTCTGGTTGGGCAGTAAGTGTCTTTGCTTGACATTCCTGATTGGTCTGGTTGATATTCAAGGCATCTACCAGGAAAAGACTACAACAAGCCTACAGAACCTTGCATCATCTGGGACAAGATTGTGAATCACCAAACTGGCTGTGGCCTGCTTCTCATCTTGGCATTGGTGCTAATGTTTTGCTTCTGGTGAGAGAGGAAGCAAAGGAGCATTGTATCCGAGTAGAGTGACGCTGTGGTGAGACCAGCACTAGAAGTAGCCAGGCAGTATCCATTCATGCGACTCCCCTCTTTTCATCATTCTTGGCAAGCTAATGCTTTGTTTTCAGTAAGTACTGCTTGATTTGTTTCTAACTTCAGAATATCTGCCTAAATACTTCATCCTTAAATTTTCAGGGTCTATGTATTAGTTTCCCCTCAAGTGTTTGGCAGTGCCCTGTACAGACACAGACACCTTAATTAACATTTTGCCTGTAAAAGCACGATTGAAATTTCACTAACACCTAGTTACACACAGGACAACTAGTTTGCAGTGACAAGCACTGTCCCCAGTGTTACAAACCGGATACTCCAGGCATTGCTTTATATTCTCACTCCAATTGCCTAATCAATAAAAAAAGGGTCTGTTGCCATGGATGTGAGCTTTCCCACTATCTTCGTTACCAGCTTAGTGGATATGGGCATCCTGAGGCTATGTAGAAATTGCCTCATGTTTTCTGACAACCAGTTAATTCTCAAACAAACTGATATGATATGTGAGAGATGTATTTACACAATGTCACTGCAGGCAAAGCTCTGACATAAAAGTACTCCTTACGTCAATAAGATTTTCAGTAGTACACATGCTGCACCCATAACACACAAGTCAAAGCAGAGGTATAGACCGACATATGCTGAGACACTTAAATGTAACCTTCCTAAACTCCAAAGACCTCCTAAATGAAGTACACATAATAAATACCCAAATGCATTCTTTCAAAACAACACCCACATCAACACATAGAACCACTTCTCATGGAGCCTCAACTTTTAAATCCATAAGGCAAGCTACCACGCAATCCAATATTGTGGTCATTGGAGACTCCATTGTGAGACACACTGATGTCCCTCTCACCAGGCTGAGTGAGGAGAAAGTCATGGTCAGTTGCTTATCAGGGGCTGCGATCTGCCACATTGCCCAAGCACTCAGGTCATTGGACCATAAGTACCAGTATGACTCAGTCATAGTCCATGTGGGAGTAAATGACCTGAGACATACCTCCCTAGACTATATGAAGAGAGACATCATGGAGCAATTGGAATTTGTGTCTCAGGCTGGTATGAGCCTAGCATTGAACAAAATTTTACCTTCTCCAAGGATTTTGTCACAATATGAACAAAAGATGACTGACTTTAATAATTGGCGTAGTTTCTGGTGTCATTCTAAGGGAGTGCAATACTTGTCAGCATGGAAGGAAATGATTAACAGACCATGCTGATATAAATAGAGACACCTCCAGGGATGGTCTGCACCTCTCCGCTCAAGTCTTTGGAATATTAGCTAAAACATTGTCTTCCCCCATAGTGCCTTTTTAGGCAATGCCAAACTGAAAGTACTTTCAACATAGCAAATCAAAACCAAGAAAATCTAAAGGTATTACTGCTCAATGCTAGGTATCTAAACAAAAAACTCCACTTCCTAGAAACTTTTGTCACCCTAGAGAATGAGTCTGTGTGGTCAGTGAGATATGGTTTAAAGTCATGTAGAGCACGCCAACAGTGCAAGTTTATAATGCCTTCCACACATTTAGACCAGCTACTACACAGACAAGGAATGAAGGTGGAGGTGTCTCTATTTATATCAAAAATAAATATACCACAAGGCTGGTCAAACAGGACAATGCACTTGAGCTGCTCCATGTTCAACTCACCATAGGAAAAATCCAATACCACTTCCTTGCAAGCTATAGGTCCCCCTCTATGACCCAGGAAACCCATACCATGTATTTAAACTTATTGGAAACAGTCACCATCCAACCCAATACCATATTCATGGACGACTTTAATTACCCCACTTTTAACCGGGAATCCTATAAGACACCAAACATATGGGCACAGGGATTCCTGGATTTTGTAAACACAAACTCCCTGGAACAGATAGTCAATAAACCAACAAGGGTGTAACCATACTGGATCTGGTCCTCACTAATATGGGAGAATGCTGCACAACCCCTACTGTAAAGTCTTCCCTGGTAAGGTCAGACCAAAAATAAATGGTCTCCTTTGAAGTAAAAATAAAACCTGGACACCCAGCTAAACCTGAAATATTCAGGAACTACTCTAAGGCTAACTTCCTGCTAATAAAGAAGGAGGCACAGTGCTCAGTAGGATAAAAGCACTCTCATCAAACTAAACAAACAACGCAGAGGACAAATAAAATCTACCAAAGTCAAATGTGAGGTAAATTTGGCCTCCCAGGCCAAGGACAACCACAAGGCATTCTTTAGTTATGTCCAGGACCACAAAGGCAATACACAATTCTGTGTAGAGCTCATTGTAAATTGAGCTACATATACTGAGCCAGAAGATATAGGAAACATATTGGCCAAAAAATTCAGCTCCAACTTTATCCATCCAAAATACCATCAACTATAACTCCCCCTACTGTCACTAGGGAACAGGTCCTTAATCCACTCTCTAAGACCAAGAACATTGCATCAGTGGGACCAGACAATATCCCAAGAAGCCTTCTAAATAGCATGAAACATGACCTACCAGGCCCTTTGAAATTGCTATTTAACTGTAGCCTCCAAACAAGCTTTGTGCCTCATGAATGGAGAACAGCAACAGTCATCCCTTTGCACAAAAGTGGGCCATCTACAGACCTTGGAAACTACAGACTCAGAAGTCTCACTAGTCTTATATGTAAAGCCATAGAAAGAATTACGTAAATGATCAGTAGTGATATAGTAAACTTCCAGACACTGGACCCAAACCAGTTTGGTTTTGTCAAGGGCAGGTCATGCCTACTCAACCTGGTGAACTTCTTTGAGAAGGTCATCAAAGCAATGAATGAGGGCAAAATGGTTCACACTGCCTACTTTAACCTGGCCAAGGGATTTGACACAATACCCTACTCAGGCATTGTTGACAAACTCAAGAGGTTAGGTACAAACCCATATGTCACCCGATGGATAGTCATCTGGCTCACAGACAGGACCCAGGACATTAGAACTGGGGAGTCTACCTCTACAAAGAGGCCAGTCACAAGTGCAGTCCCTCAGGGATCAGTCCTTGGACCGCTCCTTTTTGATATTTACTTCTCTGACGTCAGGGCCAATGTCAATGGTCTCCGGCTGACTAAATTTGCAGATGATTGCAAATTGGGAGATGTCATTGAATCCCACAATGACACAAATGTTCTCCAGGAAGGGCTGACACAGACAAACAACTGGTGTAAGAGCCATGGACTAAACCTAAATGCCAAGAAATGCATAATAGTATCCTTAGGGAAGTTATCCATTCCTTGTAACTATCATATTGACAACACACCCCTTAGAGTTGACCCAGAAGTCAGGGACATAGGGACACACATAGACAGTAATCTGGCCTTTGACCACCACATGTCTACAGCAGTAAGGAAATCATTCTATGTTGCGCAAGTTATAAGCAAATATATGGCATGCCAAGTCCTGTAGGAATGTTGACACAAGAGCCATGCTTTTCTACTTTTAATATGGCTTAACTCGAACCAGTTGCTAACAGGAATTAAAAGGAGTATAACTCTAGTGCTGGAAACGTTTCTTTCTTTCTAATTACTATCTTGACTTTTCAATTAAAATATAGTGGTGAATGTTTGCTAAATAACTTAGCCTGCTTCAAACTGTCTTAGTTCTACCTACTTCCATCCTCTTCTAACTTAGTTATATGCAAATGTTTATGTAAGTCAGACCTCATCTGAAATACCTTGTCAGCAGTGCTTAAATGTCCATCAGTCTACATTTTACTTAAAACATGTTGCTAGCAATGCATGTATTTTAATGTGATAGTAACATTCAGGGAGAGAAGCCAATTATATTTTTGTCCAAGTGATATGAAACCACTTAGCAATCCGAAATGCTTTTGTCATTTTGGTCAGTGGGACTCATTTTGATTTATCTTTTGTCTGAAGCACAAACAGAAGTGTCCTGGATGGAAAAGCTTCACAAGGCTTTTGACTGATTAACTCCATGCCAGAGTTGAGTGGGGCCTTATTCTCACATGCCCTCTTTCATGCCATGACAAGCACAAATTATTTATAATTTCCTCTTATATTAATTTAATTGCCAGTCATAACAAATCTACCAATTTCTTGTTTAAAACATATCTTCTGAATAACCAGTCACATTGTCACACACAAAAGCAGTCTATGACTTTATCACAGTTCCCTTACATTGCAAAATTCCATTTGCCGCTTTTCTAACACTAGTATCAACTTTAATATCACTTCATTGCACAACATGTTTTTTTTAAAAAAAACATCTTTATTAAATTATCACTTATGACATATGCAAGCATACATTTATATAAATGAAAACAAATAATATTGACATATTTTCAGTAGCAAATATTATACAACACTTATTGTCTATCCAGCCATTGTCAGTCAAATATTATATAGCTCATTCAGTTACCTTCTTCCCTTAAAGTTCATTCCTCCTCCAAAACTTTATTCTGTATATATTGTTCCCACAATTCCCATTTTTTCTATGTAATTTGCTCCTACCCTTTTCTAAAAATCCTGCTTCCAGTTGTTTTACCTCTGTTGCTATATTCACTAATTCTAGTAAAGTTGGTTTAGACTTTGATTTCCATTTTCTAGTAATCACTTTTTTGGGAGTCACCAGAATTAAACTATGCAAGGCCTTACTATGTCTAGGCAATTCCTTTTCTGTATCACTGCTCAGAAAATAATTTTCTTAGTTACACCAATTTACTCACCTAATATTTCTGACAGAGTAGTCTGCAGGGAATTTTTAAAGTTTGCCAAGTCATTACACTCCCAAAAATATATATTCCCAGTTACCTCTTTTTTCCCCATTATACCTCCAACACTTGCGATTTACCTGAGAAAAAAAAATCTTTGGAATCAGCTTGGGGTATAAAAAATACTTGTGTAAATACTTCCAAGCAAAAATCCTAAATCTCCTAGACTTTGTTGCATATTTGGGAGTCGTACATATATTCTCCCATTGTTTCTTTGTGAATTGCTTATCCAATCTGTCTCCACAATCTTTTCTAGCTTCCTCTGATTGATTTCTATAGTTATCATGCAATATTTTATATGCTGTACTAATTATCCCTATTTTGACAGCAGTTTCTGGTCTAGAGTCTACTAAAAACTCTTCCAGTGCTGGGCTTTCACTTAGGATATTCCTTTCTCTTTGCCTGCCTGGTATCAATCCTTGATAGGAAAGGCAATCTCTAGCCTGCAGTCCATATGTATCTTTGGCTTTATCTTTCCCACAAAGTCCTAATACTTATCAGCTTCAGAAATGTGACTAAAACCCTATGTACCTAATATCAGCCTTTACAATCAAAAACATTACATCTTTTCAAAGTGTCAGGCTTGGCATTAGAGCTTAAGGTGGAAAATTACATTTAATTAAAAATCATCCCAAAGCTACAGTTATACAGAAATATACCCCAAGATGACTGTTCTTCTAGTTGAGTGGCTACACAATTGCTTCTTGGTTACCCTGCTAAAC
This sequence comes from Protopterus annectens, assembly GCF_019279795.1. NCBI lineage: Eukaryota > Metazoa > Chordata > Ceratodontiformes > Protopteridae > Protopterus > Protopterus annectens. The sequence continues at coordinate 523,554,381 of NC_056725.1, read as the reverse complement.
GTAACATCATCATATACAACTCTTGCCTCACCAAATATTAATATCTTTCAATTGTTATTATATACCCTACCTTAATTGCACTCTAAAACCAACTTCATGCTTCTATTAGTTGTAAACTTAAATAGCTAGGCCAACTTCAAAAACAAATCACTATGTACCTAAACCCTTGCAGCCTGACTCAGACTCTTTAGCTTCTCACAAAACCTAGGATACATCAGGAAATCATTTCCTGTTGGACATCTTACTTACGAGTATAAATAGATATGTTAACATACAAAAGTACATCCCTTTATCCTTAGTCATCATTCTCCTCTGACATCTCACTGGTAAATTTGCCCCCTCCCCAAAAGTACAACTGACAGTTGTTGTGGTTACTCCTTCTCTTCCACTGAAGCACTTCAGCCTCGTTTTGCCATAAACCTTATAGTTTGGACACATTTCATTATTTCCTGATATCTGATCTAATCAGCTCATTTTTAGAAACCTACTACTTCCATTTCAGAATAGCTGTTTTCCCATTAATGGAGAGAATTCATGAGAAGTATCCACAGCTAACCAAGTACATTAAATATTACTTAAGGAAGGGAACAAAATCTGGAAAGTTTGGAAGAAAATAGTCCTTTCAGAGCACTGTACTGACTTTTTCTCTTAAAAGAGACTCTAAGATAGATGTTAAAATTACTAAAATGTCATTTTTTTCAAAACAAGCAAGGATTTACTTTGCAGTAGTCCCCAAACTTAATGCAAATAGTTACATTTATACTTTCTTTACCACTGACAGCACCTCCACATCAACATCGTGTATTTATTTCTATTCCCTAGGCCCATGATCTGTAGAGCCAGTTACCTTATACTTACTGTTATCACTTTATTTTACTCAAAACAACAGTAGAAACCCTCAATATTAAGTCAGTTACCTGTAGTTAATGTTATTACTATTACATAAAATAATGTTCCCAAAGCACAGTCTACTGATAACAGTCTCATTTATTGTTGCATCTGAGCCTCTAATCTATGTTTTCAGTATATCCCTTACCACAGGAGTGATACATCTACAATGGAAACTATGTACCATTGTGTCCCAACTGAGAATATCTTATCCCATAGCCCCTTGTGCATATAGACCAATAACTAAATTATATCCCTTGCAAAGATCATTGAAAAGCTTGCCTTGACTTGGTTACAAGCAATTGTCTCATTTATAATAGATTACATGGCTTTCTTTATGATTCAGTAAACAAAATATTCTTTACACAGTGATATTACTTATACAAGTATGAATAAATAGCTACTCACTGTGGCATGTTTTATTAATTTAAAATGGGCCCTTAATCTAGCTGATCACAATATTATACTAAAAAGCATGAATTCAGATATGCTGATTGGCCTTTGACTTGGTTTAAAAGCTATCAATATTAACAGTTCCAGTAATAGTCAATAGTAGCTATACAGAATTCATAACATTAACATTTTGTGTTTCACAAAGGATAAATCCATAGCCTTAAGTTTTTCCCATTACCTCTAAACCTTCTCAGCTCCACCTGTCCCTTTAGGTTGATACGACTTCATCGAGTTTTCAGAAACTCAAAAGTCATATAGTCGAGACCATATGACTGAGTTTCTAAAAACTCAAAATAAAAACAAAATCTACATTTTTTCAGGGGGCAAACTCCCTCCTGCACCTCCCATACCCCTATAAATTATATATGCCAACTCTGAGATTGCACTACAGTGGAAAAGGGGCAAATTCCCCTTTGAATCAATTCTATGCAAATCACAGTACAGTGGGGATCGGAGAACTTACCCTTTTCCTCACAGTAGTGTGATCTCAGATTTTATATATATAATTTGCAGAGGGTGTGGTGATGCAGGGGGCTTGCCCCCCCAAAAAAAAAGTAGATTTGTTTTTCTATTATTTCAAGTTTTTGGAAACTCAATCATGTGGTCTCAGCCATATGAATTTCAAGTTTCCAAAAACTCAATGAAGTCATATAAACCCATTCCTTTATGCTGATGACAGCGTGCTCAGTAAACAATGCAGAAGTACTCATTCCATTCAAACTTTCCTCCAAAATGGGTTTAATAACATTTGGGCCTGGTTTAAATCAAATAATCTAATAATAAAAAATACCCACAAAATAGGCTGTCTAAATCAGACCACTTCATTTAAATTATTCCTTTGGTTCAAAGGCTGAAGCTGTCCAGTTTTTAAATACGTGGATATATTTGACTCTCTATCTTAACTTTAATCTGCACACAGGTAATGAAAGTGAGCACTAACCCTGTTAAAATGTGCTACAGATTAACTCAACTCTGCACATTTAAATCCTGAAAAGCCATAGTCAAATACACTCATATTCCAAACCTAGGATGCACTGTACTTCTAATGATACTGTCATTCTCTTACAGCACTTACCAGCTACAAATTACCTTAAGCAAAAGCTGTCATTTTACAAACTTGTCATATAACCAAAATTCCAAGAAACAACATCCATAGTAAATATACAGTTGCTATCACACATCATTAAGTGTAACAAACAGTAGCATTTTTGCATGGGTCAGACCTGCTCCTTTATCCCTTACATGAGTAGGTACCTGACATATCCACATCTCCAGATCATATAGCCATGACATAAGGAAAGAAAAGCTCTGTTTGTTTATCCACATTTCAGCTTTTAAAAACAGAGAATATAAACAAACTAAATCAATCAAAATGTGACTATAACGTTTATGCTGCATATAATGTGTGTCATGAATATTCAATTATAATGTCATAGAATATATTATATTATGCACCTTTTTGAATTGAGTATATAATTATCATCTTTCAGTCTGTGAGGTATTATCTGTACATTCTTTACAAAATACTTTTCTTTGATTAAAATACAATAATTTCTCTGTCACAAAATCTATCAATTAAATTGCTAAACTCTAAAAATGAGGGACAGGTGTTTTCAATTTGCATTAAATTACCTTTCTCACTATAGCTAACAGAGTCTAAAGAAGAGGATATTATAGGTTCATAGGTTCATACTAGGCTATCTGCCCTAGGGCATTTATAAGCCTAGCCAGAGTGTGTGTGGCTTTCACCACCCCTTAGGATGAGAATACTACGCCCATTTAGGGTTTAGTTTACTGTGCCTCTGTCTAGTAGTGACACAGAGATGACCCCCGGGGTAAACCTACGATCTCCCATCCACTCGTCAAGACTTCTCTTGAATAGAGTTAGTGAGGGGCTCTGCCTAACATGGATTGGGATTCTGTTCCAGAGTGTAGGGAGCCTCTGGGTTATGAATCTGTCCCTCCAGCATGTCCTATTTATTTCTGTGTTGAGGTTTAAGTCTCTTGCTCTCGTGGCTCTGATGGATTTGGATTTTTTGAGGTGGAGCATGTCCATTAATTCCGGATTGGACATGGCCTTGTACGTTAGGCACAGGTCACCTCTGAGTAGGCGGTATGTGACTGAATAGAGCTGGAGTTTTTTCAGTCGGGCAGCATATGACATATGTTTAAGACCCTTTATCCTCTTGGTGAGGATCTTTTGGGGTCTTTCCAACTGCTGCAGGTGTCGGGTAAGATACATCCCAAATGGGGCATTGTACTCAATCATTGGCCTAATAAGAGATGAGTACAGGGGCACAATGACCTCTCTTGATCTAGATGTGAAACCATTCATGATAAGGTGGGCAATATAGAAGGTCTTCCTAACCACTTTGGCAATGTGAGTGTCAAATGAGAGGTTACTGTCAACCTGGGTCCCTAGGTCCCTGATTACCTGTTCCGTACTTAATTGATTACCACCTATGTGGTAATTTGTGGGTACCTTGTTTTTCCCAAAGGGTATGACTATACATTTTTTGGCGTTGAGCTTAAGGCCCTGGCTCTGGCACCAGTTACATGTGAGGGAACTGAAGTACCATACAATACTAAACAACTTGATATTTTTAAATTTTCCCAACACAAAGATTGCATGAAGGACTGAAAATTGCTGCAATATTCATACAATAGATTGCAATAAAAGATATGTTCCCAGGCTGCTTTAACCTGTTTATTTTACCTCCAGCAAAGACTGATAGATGTATAAATGGTTTTTACAATCATATTAGGTGTGGAGAATGTTTCAAGTGTAAATTTTCGAAATGGCTAAATTTGTTTTTGCTACTGAAATTAAAATTAAGATAGTCTCTGGGATTAAGAAAGCCATATTTTCTGTGCAGGAATGATGTAGGAGCTCCTGCACGGAAAATGGCCATCAAGTGATTCAGGATAGTGCTGTTTTCACATGCACAAGCAGTCCTACACTGTTCTAGCACAGAAAACTAGAAAATATGCAAATCACCTCATTTGCTGGTGAAAACCATGCAAATGAGGTGATATTGGGATCCACCAAGCTGCCAGGTCTCCATGCTAGAACAGTGTCAGTGCAGAAATGCAGGTTGCAGAAAATAACTGAGTACATTTCTGCAAACAACAAAACGGAGACATGACAGCTTATGGAAAAGCATGTATTATCAACATTAGACATGCCAATGGCCAAATATATGGCCATTGGCATTGAAAAGTGATTAATTATTACGAAAATTAAAAATTTTTTTGACCAATCTCAGCCGTTTAAGCATAGGGCAACAGTGTGCAAATGGGATGGTGCCAAAAATTAAAAAAAAATGGGAAAACTTAATTTTAAGTTAAATCTACATTTCACCATTATAGTCAATGGTATGCAGAATGTAAACACTACCAGAGAGCACTGGTTGTCAAGGGGACAGGGTCTGTGTTAGTGCAGTAACTAACAACCTACACACTGGAGTATGCAAATGAGGGGAGTTACACTGAATCACAGATTTCTTCAAAGTGTCAGCTTGTACCTAACCGTGTAGGTGCAGCAATACAACAGTGCAAGTGTAAGAGCTGAATGACTTCACAAGGGTGTGTGTCATGATTGCTGTAAGCTCATTGGAGCTCTGTGGCCCGTGTTTGCCCTTAGCTAAGCACAGCTCAGGAAGGGGATGTGTCAATAGCCTGTATGGGTGCACACGCCATGCACCAAGATTTAAAAAAAAAAAAAAAAAAGAGGAAATGGCAGCACTGTTGACATTTGAGCACTAGATATATGTGGTGCACCTCGGGGCTTAAATAGGGAGGAAGTGGGAGGGGAATACAACAGTAGGAAGGCAATCAAGGAGAACTAAAATAGCTGGCATGTGGAATGTATCAGAATCAGCCAATTACATATGCAGAAGCCCAGCACACTAATATAAACTATGCAAACACCCTACAGACTGTTTTTTCCCACAAACTCTACAAATCCGGTGTACACGGATGGGGGATTTTTAACTGGCAAAACTAACTAAAAATGTTAGAGGCTGCTGCTGCTTTACTCCATCAATATGTGCTGGAGACTGAGGGTGGTGAGGAGGAGAATGCTGACAACTGACCCACAGTGAGGAGGAGGAGAAGAGTGTACAGACCCAGGGTAACCTACCAGGGCCTACATGAGCTGGAGATAGTAAAGGGCTATAGGGTGGACAGGGACATTCTACATCAAATCGATGAGCTGTGCTGGCCATGCCTCACACACAGAACTAATAGAGGGGAACCCATCCCAGTGGATACCAAGGTATGTCTGAGCTTAAGAATACTAGCTGCAGGTACCTTCCAAAGACCAACTGGGGATATCATGGGGGTCTCACAGGCATCAGCATCCAGGGTACTCCACCATTTCCTGGATGCCATGACACAACATGCCAATGAGTACATATATTTCCCCAGTGCCCGTGAGGCATTAACTAGACATATGCGTCTCTTCCACCATATAGCAGAATACCCTGAGATAGTTGGTGGTATATCCACATCAAAGCACCACCCAGTGAGCAGAGTAGGGTCTACATAAACCCCAAGGGCCTCCCTTCCATCAGCTGCCAGGTTGTGTGCGATGCCCAGGGCATTATCATGAATGTGTGTGTGTGCTGGCAGCCCTGGAAGCTATCACGACTCCCACATCTGGCATTGCTCACAGCTTTATAAGGCATTTGCCAGGGGGGACATCCCATCTGGCCATCTAGTGGGGGATGCTGGCTATGCACTGGAGCCGTGGCTGATGACACCCATCAGAAATGCACACGCACACCTGAACAAGAACACCATAATGAGGCACACACACAAACCAGGATCATTGTAAAGCATGTGTTTGGGATCCTCAAGTCATGGTTCCACTGCCTTGACATATCCGGTGGAGCCTTGCAGTACTCTTTAGCTACATGTACACAAATGTTCATAGTATGTGCCATGCTATGCAATATGATCCTGCAGAAACAGCTGCAGCAGGAACAGCACGAGGCAGGGCCACACAGCCCCCCACCATTGCCAAGACCAGCACAGGCACTGAAGGACTTGGAGGAGGAACATCCTGGGCTTACTACTCTAGGCAGAAGGAGGAGTGCCCAGTATACCCAGGCTTAGGCAAAGAGGCAATGCATAGCACACACACTGGCACTGTAGGGACCCAGGGACTGATACCTCTCTCTGACTCACGCATACAGTAAAAGGGATGCCAAACATGACACTACCTGAGCTTTACCATGTATAGGGAGTGTACTATGTGCATCCAACATAGTCAACCCTCCAGCACTGTACTCAGTACTGGCCCAGCAACAAGGTAAGTTCCTATCAATTACTGAATGAAGTAGTATGTTCTCATACTTGTATGTATGATATGGATGCAAGCACACAAGGGAATTGGGTGACTGAATGGGATAGCAGCAGACAGCTATATGGGACAGCAGGGAATTCATAACAGATACTGGTGTCAACATACTAGGCAGCACTACACAAGGTGACAACCCCCACCGCTGTACATGTGATGGCCCAAAGAACTGTGGGTGTCAATAGGTCACACACATGGAAGTCAGTGAGGGTCACATACCCACCACCAGCCTCACCCAGCAGGACAGGTGTAGCTGACCATAAAGAAAGGCTGGGCTAAGGCCCCCAAATGATGACAATGGTGAACAGCCTCCCTCCAGACCTACACAGACATACTACAACAGGTCTGGCAGTTGCATTCTAGTTCTGAAGGGTGAGAAGTCTGAAACTGAAATATATGCTATTAAGATCTAACATGTGTATTCTACTGATATGCCTCCTGTCTGCATGATAGGTCACAATACAATATGAAATGGAAGCTAACAGAGTAACCAAAATACCAGTACAGTCATTTCAAATGTTTAAAGTCTGCAGGTGTGCACCGGCCCCACACACAATCCCATGTAGAAATGCAGTAACAGATGGCCTGCAGCACTCTTAAATGGCCTACATTCTTCTGGCAAAGGCTCATGCCTCACCCATAGTGCCAATGTATGGAATGTCAGGGGGTCCCAACTAACAACTTAACACAGTAAACAGAAAACAAATGCAAGGCCATGTTGACAAATGCCAGTAGCATGCCTCCCCATATCCTACTGCAAGGACTGTGGATCAGGTCATAAATACTACTGGGATAAAGGTCCAACTATAGGGATACCTCTGAGATATTGCTTAAATAATGTTAAGGGGGGGGATAACAGGGGGGGGGTGTAGAAGCATGGATGTCAGAGTGTGTGAAGTCTGAAACTCTAATGTCCGCTCATACTACTCCCGACTGCAAACCCATGAATGAATAGCCACAAAACCACTTGTAAACCACAATGTGAAGGTAAACTGACCAGATATATGAGTCCTGCCTCTGGATAACCTGGGTGTATCTGTACAGCTGAGAGGTATGACACCAGCAGAATATGGCCATTCTGTGAAGTTGAGAAAAGCACAAGAAGGGGATCCCCAGCCAGCATATTACCAAGGTGATGAACCATTTACACAGAATGAGCAGTCTGTTGTCTGTAGCTAAGCTCCACAATGGCAGGTGTATGCCAGAATGTGTAGTCTATATGCCTCAGAATATTGGTCTCAGCTATATAGACTACACATTGTGGGAGGGATAGCTGTCTGTAGCTACCCCTCCACAATGGCAGGTGTATGCCAGAATGTGTAGTCTATATGCCTCAGAATATTGGTCTCAGCTTCATTCATCTTGTATTTGCCAGTAAATAACTGTGAGCAAAGAATGATAACTGTCAATAGTTGATGACATGACAATTCACAGTGTAAAACAGTACATCAGAAAATCTATGCTACAACCAAACATGTCACACAAGCAGCACAGACAGCAATAGTTACAGTATCCCCTGCATGTTAAGCCCATTGTGTCTCCATATTGACAACCTATTTACAGATATCCTGCAGAAATAGTATGCTAAGTGTAACTGTAGCACACAAAACCTTGAACTGGAGTCCAATCCTCCTTGGAATGGATGCACACACTCAGTATAGACGGTCATACTGGGCATGGTGCTACACTTAGAGAAATGAAGCCCATGTCTCACAACATAGTGGACTACAGATATTGGTTATTCGCAGCTGTCTGTGCACACACACCAAAATGTACACCATTGATACTTCACACACACACATTGGATAGGAATACTCACACATATCTAAGGCCAAAATAACATAATGTAATATGTCAAACATACACATACAGAGATGTGGGGAAGAGAATGACATGCAGCGACATAGAGAATCCAATTATGAGGCCTATCCCACCCACTACACATCCCAGTGGCCTATATATCACACGATGTGCTGATGTCATTAACTGTAGAAATACCTTTGGTTAGCCCTCAGCCCTATAGTGGCAGTGGTGCTTGTGATAACTGTGTAACACTACAGTACAAATAGGTATCCATGTACCAGTTTTAGTCTCAGTCCTGTCAAATGTAAGGTTGTGTGTGTGTGTGTGTGTGTGTGTGTGTGTGTGTGTGTGTGTGTGTGTGTGTGTGTGTGTGTGTGTGTGTGTGTGTGTGTTTCTAGATGAATGTGATTGAGGCCATTCACACACATTAAACTTCCCTTACCTCTCCCTCAGCATGGCTGCTGATGTCACTCACCTTCAAAGATACCTTTGGACAGCTGTTGAACATATAAGCTCTGTGGCACTTGTGATAACTGCGTAATACTATAGTGTAGCAAACTAGTTAGGTAGGAGTTCCAATCCTGATCCTGGCAACTGTGTAAATGTGAGTGTTTGTGTAAGAGAATGTGTGTATCCTTGCAGAGACCTGATTTTGTGGTCATTCACACTTACAACACTTCCCTTACCCCTCCTTTAGCACTGCTGCTGATGTCACTCACCTTCAAACATAACTTTGCACAGCTCTCCATCATGTAAGCAACGTGGTGCATGTGATAACTGTGTAATACTATAGTGTAGTAAATTAGTTAGGTAGGAGTTCTGATTGTGGTCCTGGAAACTGTGAAAATGTGAGTGTTTGAGAGAGAGAGAGTGTGTGTGTATGTCTTTGTACAGAGCTGATTTTGTGGTAATTCACACTTACTTCACTTCCCTTACCCCTCCTTAAGCACTGCTGCTGATGTCACTCACCTTAGAGGTATGTTTGAACAATGTTCTATCTGTAATCTCTGTGGCACGTGAGATAAATGCGGAACAATGCAGTAGCAATAACTACATAGGTAGGGGTTTGAATTTCATTCCTGGCAAGTGTTTGTGTGTGTACATATGCCTACATATATATGTCCGTACCTCAAAAATCTTGGCCCCATTTACACTCAGTACACACCTCAGTGCCTGACTTTAGTAGTCCTGCAAATATCATTCACCTTAGAAGTACCTGTTGGCAACCCTGAACCATGTCAAAAAGTGCATAGTCATACCCTATGGAAAAAACAAAGTACTCACGAACTACCACATAGGTGGTAGTCCCCTAAATACAGGAAAATGTAATACGGGATCTGGGGACCCAAGTAGATAGTAACCTCTCCCTTGATAATCATATTGCCAAGGTGGTTAGAAAATCCTTCTATGTGGCCCACCTAATCACAAAAGGGTTCGCATCTAGAACAAAAGAGGTTATTGTGCCTCTCTACTCATCACTCATTAGACCCATCATATAATACAACGCCCCATTTGGGATATACCTTACAAGACACCTGCAACAGCTGGAAAGACCACAAAAGTACCTCAGCAAGAGGATTACTGGCCTCAAACTGATGCCCTATGTAGCCCAACTCAAGTAACTCCAGCTGAATTTGGTTGCATACCGCTTACTCAGAGGTGATCTCTGCCTGACATACAAGGTTCATAGGTTCATAGGTTCATACTAGGCTATCTGCCCTAGGGCATTTATAAGCCTAGCCTGAGTGTGTTTGGCTTTCACCACCCATTTTAAATTTATTTTGCTATGCCCTTTTTCGAGGTTAGTATACTGTGCCTCTGTCTAACAGTGACACAGAAGTGATACCAGGGGTAAACCTACGATCTCCCATCCACTCATCAAGATTCCTCTTGAAGAGAGTCAATGAGGGACTCTGCCTAACCTGGAGTCGGATTTTATTCCAGAGTAAAGGGAGCCACTGGGTTATGAATCTGTCCCTCCAGCATGTCCTATTTATTTCAGTGCTGAGGTTCAAGTCTCTCGAGCACCTAGCTCGATGGGATATGTATTTTATGAGGTGCAGCATGTCCATTAATTCTGGGTTGGACATGGCTTTATACGTCAGGCACAGAATGCCTCCGAGCAGGCGGTATGTCAATGAGTAGAGCTGGAGTTTCTTTAACCGGGCAGCATTTGGCATCTGTTTGAGCCCTTTGATCCTCTTGGTGAGGTACTTTTGGGGTCTTTCCAGTTGCTGCAGGTGTCTGGTAAGGTACATCCCAAAAGGGGCATTGCACTCAATTATGGGCCTGATGAGAGATGAGTAAAGAGGCACGATGACCTCCCCTGATCTAGATATGAATTCCTTCATGATTAGGTGGGCTATATAAAATGTTTTTCTAACCACTTTGGCCATGTGGTTGTCAAATGAGAGATTGCTATCAACTTGGCTCCCCAGGTCCCTAATTACTTCTTCTGTACTTAATGGATTACCACCTATGTGGTAATTTGTGGGCACTTTGTTTTTGCCAAAGGGGATGGCTATACACTTTTTGGCGTTTAGCTTGAGGCCATGGCTCTGGCACCAGTTGTCTGTTTCTATGAGGCCCTTTTGGAGGATGCTTGTGTCGGCTGGAGAGTCAATTATGGCGCCCAGTTTGCAGTCATCTGCGAACTTGGTCAGCCACAGTCCTTCCGTGTTGGCCTGTACCTCCGCGAAATATATACCAAACAAGAGAGGTCCCAGGACTGAGCCTTGTGGGATGCCACTTGTAACTGGTTTGGAGTCTGACATGGCTCCAGCAATTCTAACCATGTGGGTTCTGTCCTTGAGCCAGTTTGCAACCCATCTAGTGACATAGGGGTTTATATTTAAGCTGGTGAGCTTATCTATAATGCCCAAGTGGGATATTGTATTGAAGACTTTTGCAAGGTCCAGGTAGGCTGTGTGGACCACCTTCCCCTCGTCAATGGCCTTGTTGACTGTTTCAAAGAAATCAACCAGGTTTAAGAGGCAGGCTCTGCCCTTAACAAAGCCGAACTGGGTAGGATCCAGTGTCTGTAGGTCCCCAATATCTTTATTTATGAGGTCCATGATGATCCTTTCCATAGCTTTGCAGACCAAGCTAGTCAGGCTTATGGGGCGATAATTTCCAGGATCCATTGAGGCACCACCTTTGTGGAGAGGGACCACTGTTGCTGTACGCCACTCTTTGGGTACATATCCTGTAGTAAGGCTGAGATTGAACAGTAGTTTTATGTTTGGGTTTACCTCTTCTTGGAGTTCATGTAGGATGCAGCCCGGGACACTGTCTGGTTCCATTGATGCTGTGTTTTTTGCTTTGGAGAGGGCATCTCTTACCTGAGCATCTGAGATGTCAGGGTGGCAGCACTCTGCTGGGATAGATATTTGCCCTTTTGGTGGGGAGGGGGGGAGAAGTTTGCACTGAACCTGTCAGCAAGGATGTTGGCAATGTCTGTGGATTCAGTGTATTTTTTGTAATTTTGGACTAATTCTGAGCATATCTGGGAATTCCCACCCAGGTTCCTAACATAACTAAAGAAAGCCTTGTGATTATCCTTAGTGTCCTGTGCAATTTTTCTCTCGAAGCTGGCCTTAGATGATTTTATGAGTGCCCGTAGTTTTTTGCTAATACTGATCAGAGATGCCTTCCCTTTTTGGGATTTTGCTCTATCATGTAGTAGCTTCCTCCTTCTATTGTATAGTTTGTTTATGGCTGGGGTCCACCAGACAGGACGTTTGCCTTTGGAGGATTGGGTCTTGGTTTTGTTTGGGATTGCATGATCCATGCATTCCTGAAGGTGTTCATAGAATGCATTTATAAAGGATTCTGTGGTCTGGGCCATATTTTCCACAGGCCCGGGGGCTTTGAAAGATTCCACTTCGGTTTTGAGGAGTGTGAAATTTGCTTTAAAGAAGTTTTTCACTGTGGTTTTCAGGGCAGGGGGTGGAGTCGGGATGTGAATATCCAGTGAGATTAGTTTATAGTCTGATCTTACCAATGAGGGATACACTTCTGGTCTGGAGCATAGAGTCCCCATGTTGGTGATGATCAGGTCCAGTATGTTTTCCCCTCTTGTGGGAGTGGTAACAAGTTGTTCCATAGCATTTGAGTTTATAAATTCTAGGAACCTTTGGGCTAGGGTGTTGGAGCTAGAGTAATGCTCCCAGTCTATGTTTGGGTAGTTGAAGTCGCCCAATATAATGGTGTTTGGAGAGACCTTCATATTTTCCAGTGTTCTCAGGAAGGCCGAGTGGGGTTCCTGCATTTGGGAGGGTGGTCTGTAGCAGGCTATAAACTGGAAGGCAGTTTTACCCACTGTTAGTTGCACATGGATAGTCTCTGATGCTTCGTGCTGTGCCACCAACCTGGAGGTGTGGGTATCTCTGACAAATATTGATACTCCCCCTCCTTTCGGTCCAAGTTTTGGGGCCAAAAAGCATGGTATGAGGTACAACCTGGTAGTGCTGGGGTGCTCTCGGGAGCCTTGAACCAGGTTTCTGTTACTGCACAGATATCGATGTTCTCCATGCTAAGAAGAGTTTCGAGTGCGTGCATCTTGAGGTTTAGACTTCAGGCATTGAGTAGCATTACTCTTAGTTTCTTATCCCTTGTGATACCTATGGAGGTGGGTTTGTCTTTTGAGCCTTGCCTAAAAAAGGCACTATGGGTTAGCAAGAGCCTTTGCCAATATCCGAAAGCCAGGGGTGACAGGTGCAAGCAGTCCCTAGTGAAGCATCGTGGCTTGTCGAGCATGTCATCCCAGGCTGACAGGCATTGGATCCCCTTTGAATGACACCAATACTTAAGCCAATTGTTGAAATTGATCATCTTGTCTTCATATTGTGGCATCATTCTTGGTGAGGGTAAGAGGTTACTCAAGGTCAGGGTCATACCGGCCTGGGCTATATGCTCAGAGAGCTCCTCTATGTCTAGTAGTCCAGGGAAGTACGACTTAGGTCATTCACACCAGCATGGACAACGACAGAGTCATATTTGTACCTGCCTTGGAGTGACCCGAGTGCTTGTGTTATGTGGCGGATCCTAGCGCCCGACAGGCATCTCACCGTGACCTTCTCCTTGTTCAGCCTGGTGAGCGAGACGTCAGTGTGCCTGATAGAGTCACCTATTACAAGTGTTCCAGCTGTGTTGTTTAGCCTTAAGGGCTGTGACTGTTCAGCACACTGGCTTTGTGAGCTATGTGTTGCACATGTTTTGTTTTGGGGTAGCGGTTGCTTGAGTGTCTGCTTTGGAGGTCTCTGCTGCTTAGGCAGATTTTTATTTAGAGTCTCTGAGTATGTTTTTGTGTGTTTATGTGTTTGGTTTGCTGTCGTGGTAGGTCTATGTGAGACTGGAATTGTAGTGAGTGTGGTTTCCTTCTCTTCCTGACTGGCTTTGCCAGTACTGAGTTGAGAGAGCTTAGCCTCCAGTATGGCTATATGGTTGCATTTCTCACATGTGTTGGAATTTGTTGGGAGGAGGAGAGGGTTGTCTGTGTACATGAGGCAGTTGTAACATTGCCTCAAGATTCCCAGATTCACCAGCTGGACCAGAGAGGAGATTGACAACTGACCTTTAGACATGCTAGAATAGTATTGGGAATTCCTTTATAATTGAAAAAAAAGGGCCAATGGGGAACAAGGTACTCAAGGGGAGTTTGTGAGGGTGTAGTGCTTTTAATATTTTAGTGCTGACTTATATAATTGCTTTAGTGAGCAAGTGCCAGGTAACTTAAATGCAATGTGTTACAGGTAACTTAAATGCAAAAATGACAAACAGTAACTTTCTTTCAAGTGAAACAAGGAAATAAGTACAGTAAGCAATGCAGATATCACTAGGGATCCACAGAAGCACTGAAAAGTCGCGTTTTAGGTCGAATTAGCATTTCAGGGAAATAACAAGCAAACAAACAACAAGCATACAAACAAAGCTAGATTCAGCAGGCCTGGATCTAGTCTATGCTACAGCAAACAAGGTGTACCAATTTCATAAAGAAACAGTTCAAATATGCAGGCACTATAAGCTTTTAACTAGAATTTCCCAGCTCAGAAGGGCAGAGTCCAGCCTCTCCTCCCCCAAGAGTGCAGACCACGAACCTTCTTAATGTAAAATAACTGGCCTGAAGCCCAAGTGCTTAAACCAGAACTAATACACTTTTAGAATAACAGACACTGAGCCCTCAATCAGCAGTTCACAACTTAGAAGGATGTAAGCTACCTGTCCTGCCATCACAGTGTAGGCCACAAACCTTCCTAATGTAAAACAACTGGTCTGAAGCCCAAGTGCTTAATCCAAAAGACTTAGAATTATAGCTACACTTTAATCAAGTTACTACCAAGCAGTAATAAATACAATTGAATACTTTAAAGAATGTCTGTATTAGTGCTCAAGTTATACAAACAAAGCTAGATTCAGCAGGCCTGGATCTAGTCTATGCTACAGCAAACAAGGTGTACCAATTTCAGTAAGAAGCAGTTCAAATATGCAGGCACTATAAGCCTTTAACCAGAAATTCCCAGCTCAGAAGGGCAAAGTCCAGCCTCTCCTCCCACAAGAGTGCAGACCATGAACCCTTTTAATGTAAAATAACTGGCCTGAAGCCCAAGTGCTTAAACCAGAATTAATACACTTTTAGAATAACAGACACTGAGCCCTCAATCAGCAGTTCCCAGCTTAGAAGGATGTAAGCTACCTGTTCTGCCACTACAGTGCAAACCACAAACCTTCTTAATGTAAAACAACTGGCCTGAAGCCCAAGTGCTTAAACCAGAATTAATACACTTTTAGAATAACAGACACTGAGCCCTCAATCAGCAGTTCCCATGTCCAACCCAGAATTGATGGAGATGCTCCACCTAAAAAAAAAAAACAAATCCCGGAGAGCCACAAGCTCTAAAGATATAAACCTCACCACAATGATAAATAGGACATGCTGGAGGGATAGATTCCTATCCCAGAGACTCTCCATGCTTTGGAACAGGATTCCAATATACATCAGGCAGACCCCCTCACTAACACTCTTCAAGAGAAACCTTGATGGGTGGATGGGAAACAGAAAATTTACCCCGGGGATCACTGCAGTGGCTCTGCTGGACAGTGGCACAGGGAACTAATGGCTCTGCTGGACAGAGGCACAGGGAACTAATATAAGGGGGTGGCAAAAGCCAACACATTCTGGCTAGGCTTATAAATGCCCTTGGGCAGATAGCCTAGTACTTACCTTTGAACCTATGTAAGGTCAGTGGTGCATGTGGTAAATGTGTAACATAATGGTCTGAAAAGATAGTTAGATAGAGGTTTGAACCTCATTCCTGGTAAATGTGTGTGTATGGTAAAATATTTTGTGGAATCTCCCACCCACTACATCACCCAGTGCCAATATTTACAAGGGCGGGTGATGTTCCTCACCTTAGAAATACCTTGGGACAACATCCATCCTATAAGCTCCGTGGCATGTGTGATAAATGCTTATCACTATAGTAGCAATACATAGCTAGGTAGGGGCTCAAAACTCAATACTGGCAAGTGTGTGTGTCTGTCATCAGTATCCTGTGTGGGGGTTGGGGTGATTGTGTAATAACAGGATCCATTGGGGGGTGGGTTTTGCTAAATTATTATATTGAAGACCTAGTATATGTCCCAATGTCTACATTACAAGGCCAACAGTTGTCAAACACCGTAGAGGTTGGTGTAGACAATCCACAGCCCTAAATATTTAGTGCCATGTGCAATGACTACATGAGAATATGGATTAGTGAACAATATAGGCAACTCTTCTAATACTCAGAGACCACTCTCCACACACTTGACTAAACAACAACCACGATATTGGTAGTTCCCCTGCATATTGCCTCACAGATAGTACCCATGGTGTGATTGCAGTGGACTACATGCCTGTTGACCACAACAGTGCCACTGACATCAGAAAGTACTTTGATGTGTTACATCTCCTGACTGTGTGTTATCCAGCAAATAAAAGGACATGACACCCTGTTCCATCCCCTCAGTGGCCCAATCAATGTGTACAGTGGCCCTTTTGCCATGTTCCCCACTGGGCACCTGCAACAACCGTATAGTCTACAAATGTATCCCACAAAGGGAATACCATGCCTTATACACATGCCCTGTATGGACAGATGCCAGTACCTCCAATGAATACCCGTATCATACTGTCAATGTAGGTGCAATGACTACCTGAGTTACATAGCCAGGTCACACCAAACGAGGTCAGGAATGCTACATCAGAAGATACCAATCTGTCCACACAACATGCCCCAGAGACCTCAATCACACTTCCATACTTCAAAAAATGTGCATGTGGGACAGGTGCACTACCCAGACACTGTCCATGTTATGGAATATAAATCACATACATGTGAAGCAGTGCACATCACTGGCCATCCACAATAGAAATCTGAATGAGTGGATGGGGAATACAATACCCACCCCTGGGGACCACTCCAGTGACTATACTCCTGAGCCACACTGAGGACTATTGTCATATGACCTGATGCCAGGGTATTCCCTTGGGCAGAGCCTTGTAGACCCTTCAGGTCCATTCACCTACTACACACCTATGAAGCAATGAACCTATGGATCTCAGTACTGGCAAGTGTGTGTGTGTGTGTGTGTGTGTGTGTGTGTGTGTGTGTGTGTGTGTGTGTGTGTGTGTGTGTGTGTGTATGTGTTTGGTTGATGAATATCCCCTGTGGCTGTGGTTATTAGCAATCGGAGGTATGTCCAAATCACAACATGTACCATTTACAACAGATGTTGTAAATCAACATATACCTATGTACAACCCTCAGCCCTATAATCTGCAAGGCATATCCAAACACTGTGTTACAGACCGAGGATTTCTATCCACATACTGTACCCTGCCTATGACATGGTGGATATGTTACCACACTGCCATACCCCATGGCCTTGCTGTAGGGACACATCCTGGTGGCACATAGACACCTAGAATGGAAATGGGATACAGCATGTGAGAACACATTCACTTGTGGGGGAAGAGAGGGGTAAAGCTGGCACTGAATCTGTTGCCAAGACTGTGGCCAATATCTGTCTCAGGATAGGTATTAGCATTGTGCAGTAACTCTCAGCACTTGTGTTTAATGCTGTGGAGGTTGTTGATGTAACTATCAAAGGCTGTTGTGATTGTCATCAGTGTCTGCTGCATGTCTGCTGTCATAGATGCTTGTCGGGGATTCCATGAGGGATCCAAAGTTGTGTTTGAGGCTAATAAGGGAGTTCAACAGTCATGGGACACCGCCTTTCCCTGCAGCAGTGTCCTCCTTCTGATGTACACTTTAGTAATGGCAGGGAACTATCACATTGTCTCCCAGTGTTTGGATGACAGTGTCTAGGTTTTGTTGGCTTTGGCTGTTGCATTCATGTACCTGTCTGTACAGTGCCTGTATGTATGATTCCACAGCCATGCAGCTATTTCCCATTGCCATGGGTGCAGTGAAGACATCCACTCCTGTTTTCATGGCTGCAAAGTCAGGTTTGGAGAAGTTTTCCAAGGTGGTTACTTTTGTGGGGGGTGTGGCTGACATGTTGAGCTCCATGTTGATTACAGCCTGTGTGAATCTCACCATGCAGGGATTGACATCTGTGGATGAGCAATAGTCCCATATTTAAGTGGTCAACACAGGTCAAGGTTGTTGCATCCACTACCAGGGGTCAGTATGAGCTGGTCTAGGGCAATGTAAATGATGAATCCCAGAAGTGTTGGGCCACTGTACTGGCACTTGGCTACATTCCCCAGGAGATGGAGGGGTAGTTGAAGATTTGCACTATGTCAGTGTTGCGTTGGACCATCATAGATGGCAGGGTGTTGAGGAATGTGCATTGTCAGTCTAGGGACACAGATGTGGACCCATAGCAGGCTATGGTCTGGATTGCACTATTACCCCAAGGCAGTTATACCGGAAGTATCTCCAATGCATTATGATGGGATACTAGTCTGGAGGTGTTCCTATCCATAATGAGTATGGAGACAGCACCACCTGTGGAGGTGTGAGGTGGTCCATGTTTGTGGGCTGACAGCTGTGGAATGAGTCATAGCCTGATACTGCATGTCTGCTGTCTACTGCTGTTAACTACCTCTCCATTACAGCAGACATGTGCCCTCCACTCCAATGACTGCTATGAGTGACTGCATCCTGACAGATGTCTACTGTTGAGCAGCATGACCCTCAGATTGCATACATGTGTAGCAGTTATGGTGGTAATAACATTAGGAACACTGCCTAGTAAGGCACCATAGGGGTGGCAAGACACTTAGCCAGTACCTGGCAATCCAGCAGTGACAGATGTAGGACATCCATGGCAAGTCATTGGGTTCTGTCAGTCATGTCATCCCAAGCAGAGAGGTTCTGGATCCCCTGAGAATGACCCATAACATATAAGCCAATGTTACAGTCAATCATCTGCTGATAGTACCGCAGCATCATTCTGGGTGACAGCAGTACACTGCCCAGGGCTACTTCACACCTGCCTGGACCGCATAATCAGATAATTCAACCATGTCTCCTGTCATGTAATCCAGGGAGGTGTGTCCCAAGTCATTCACACCAACATGGATACGGAGTGATACTCATAGTTGTTGTGGAATGACATGGCTGTCTGTGTCATGTGTTAGATGCTGCCATGTGATAGATATTTTACTGTTACCTGCCCCTTATTCAACTTAGTGAGTGGGATGTGTGTGCCTCAGTATTGAACCAAGAAGTAAAGGGTGACAGGAAACCAAACCAAAAAACAACAAGCTTCAAGCTGAGACCAGACCAACGTAATCCAAAAACTGGAAGATGCCAGTAAGTTGTTACAAATGGACTTTAATAAATCAAAAAGAACAAGCGCTTTCGCTCGGCTAAGTACCGAGCTTTCTCAAGTTAAAAATGAATTTAACAATTACTAACAGCGACGTTAAATAAGTATATTGAGTTACCCATGATCACTGTATTGTGCAAGGTGATTAGTCTTAGGAGCTTAGAATGGGGGCACACTGTGTAGGTTAAATATGTGCCCCTTGGCATATGCCATGTTGCGGTGTCTGAGTGGGTGTCTGCCTTGCTGGACTGTGCTGTTTGGGTAAATGTCCATTGAGTGCCTCTGGGAAGGTGGGTGTGTGCCTTTTCACTGTATGTCATGGCTGTCAAAGTGGGTGTCATGATGAGCTACATGTTCCACATGGTGTGGTGCAGATGTTGATCTTGTCCTCTTGACCTGCTAGTCCAGTCTTTGCTGGAGAGTGCATATGTCCACATTGGGTGATATATGGGTAACCCTCACAGGTCTGAGTGTTTGGAGTTTAGAGGGGAATGCTGTCTTTGTACATGAGGCAGTTGCAACAGTGCCCCAGAATGGACAAGTGCACCAGGTTAGAAAGCACAGATAACCACACTTCAAACATGCCAGGAGGTGTGGACATAACTAGTAAGTACTGGGGCTACATCTGTGATGAATGAGTAGTGCTGAGAGCTCCCAGGTGTGCCACACTTTTTGATACAATAACCTGGTGAAGTGCCAAGCCATAATGCTAAAGTGCAAGACAGAAAGAACTAGCATGATGTACAGGTGGAACAAAAGGAAGACTCTCTGCCACCTTTAATACTTTACCACATCTGTGCAGTTATCAGCACCTTTGGCCATGTGAAAGCTTAGTAAGCACTGTAGCGCATGTGGTAACTGTGTAACACTATAGTAGGAATACCTAGATAGGCAGGAGGTCTAATCCCAATACTGGCAAGTGTGTGTGTGTGTGTGTGTGTGTGTGTGTGTGTGTGTGTGTGTGTGTGTGTGTGTGTGTGTGTGTGTGTGTGTGTGTGTGTGAATCATGTACTGTCTGGCTCATACCAGTTTTGACCTGTGTACTTCCCTTCACTCCAATTTAGTAGACCTGTTGATGTTATCCAATTTAGAAGTACCTTTGGAAGAGGTGGAAATGTATAAGCTCTGTGGCGCATCTCATATGTTAGTAGAACTATATTAGGAATACCTATATAGGTAGGAGTTCTAATCCTAATGCTGGCAACTGTTTGTGTGTGTGTGTGTGTGTGAGTATCATATCTTGTGTGGCTTATACTATTTTGATGTGTATACCATACACAGTGGTGGCTCATGCTATTGGGCTGCAGGACAGCAGCCCCCCACTCCAGCTTCCAGCTGTACAAAAAAAATATAAAAAAATCCCAGAACTCCATGCATGCATGCTCAGAAACTCAAATCCGGACTGCTGTTTAACCAGTCCAGATTCAGAAAGAAGGCAGCAGTCTGCAGATGTCCCAGAACTATGCGGTTACAACCGCATAGACTGGAAGGGGATTGGATTGCAAAGTCTGCAGTCTGTGCATGCTCAGAATTAACTAGAGCCAGCACATGCATGCATGCTTGCTCATGCATCCGGATCACACAGGTACTGACTTGCTGTGTGCATCCGGATCACTCAGGTAGTGTGTGTGTGTGTGTGTGTGTGTGTGTGTGTGTGTGTGTGTGTGTGTGTGTGTGTGTGTGTGTTTGTTTGTAAAATGCCCCAATTAACTATAACTGGTGGCTACAGAGAATAACTCAGGCTCAAACCCTCAGCCTTAGGTGAAGGAAGCAAGACCCTGAATTCCCTACCCACCACCACTTGTGAAAAGCATTCAGATTTTTGCCTCATATTTTTGTTCTGTTCTGTTCCTCATAAAATCTGCAGTTTTCTGGATTTTGAATTCACTAAATAATGACAAACATTTGAATTTCAAACTTCATATTCTTCAGAAAGTACATGGTAACACAAAACATTTTATTCTAGCAATTTTCTAAGTTTATAAGATCAATATTTTAAATTTGTCTTTACTTTGTGGGGCTGTATTCCCCCATTATTGGCTTTGTGCAGGTTTTTATTTTGTGCTAAGAGGTTGAGGGCTATGGTGAGAACTGAATTCACTGAATATGTTTGGGGGCTGTATTCCCCCATTATTGGCTTTGTCCAGGTGTTTTGTGCTGAGAGGTTGAGAGCTATGGTGCAAACTGAATGCACTAAATGATAGCCATTAAAGTTTCAGTATTCCAGTCTTTCAAGAAACCGCTGATTTGGCATAGTAGTATGTTGCTCTGACTGCTGTAGTGCACATAGTCCTAGGTTCAAGACTGGGTGGTGAAATGTATGGCTGTAGTAAAGCATTTTATTCTAGCAACTTTCCAAGGTTATACAAGCAATGTTTAAAATGTGTCCCTGGTTTTTGGGCTTTTGTCTCCCCCTCAATACATTTCGGCTTGTTCCAGATTTCTTGTGCTCATGTGCTGCAAAGTTGAGAGATACAGTTGAGTGTCGAGTGGATTTTATAAGGAGCGAAGAGCATCAGGGGAAGAGAAGTTTAGTGCTGCTTATGCTGAGTCTGCTTGCAATGTTAATAGCACAACAGGTAGTGTACTTGATTTCAGTGCAGAGGACTGTGGGTTCTACTCCCACGGTATGTAGATTGCTGATACCCTACTGTGTTGTACTTTTAAAGGGGGTAGATGCTGCAGTCCTGAGAATGTCCTCTGTGGTGGAGATACCTAGTAACTATCAACCTGTTATCAGTTTGCCATCTATTCCCTATTGCAATATTAGTACCTTATCATTTTTTTAATGTAACATGGGCAATTTATTCCTCAAGTGCAACAGACACTTTATTTGTAGATGAAGCAATGAAATATAAAGTTGTTTGCTAGCAGCAACCTCTTCATTAGTTACAGATCTCTTTAATGTGGAATTATTTAGATGACTTTTGCTTCTGCAGAGATTGTGCATATTTACTGATACTGCTGAACTGTAGGAGTTTGAGTAGACTTTTATGATGGAAATGTTCTGAATTGGACAGTTGGCCCTCTAACAACTATACTGTATTATACAAGGAATATAATTTAATACAATCAGGAAGGTGTATTAAAGAACATATGTATGTTTCATGTGCAAGGGGCCTATGATTTGAAAACAGCCCAAAGGTAATCTTTATCTGCTACTGGCCAGATGTATTTTCTTTGAATGTGGGTTTCAATGCTGTTTCAAGGAATGTGAGTTCAAAGGCAGAGAAGTTTTAATGCTAAGTCTATTTTCATTGTGAGACTACATTGCTTTGTTTAGTAGGTTACTGTTAGTGTTTGTGCTGTAAAATGTAAAATAAAACATTTAAATAAAATCCAAATCATCGTAGAAGTAAAGCAGTATGCAAATTACAGTGTTTATGGTAAATGGGGTAAAATAGCCAAGTAATGGGACATTGGAATGGCTGCAGGGTTTTCATGATTTTGTGAGGGGGGGAAGTGTGTCAAACTCAAAGTCAGCTCCGGCTGAACTATACCTCTCAACTGTCCAGATTTTCGCAGAATGAATAGATTTTTGCTTCTTATTTTTTGGTTTGTTCCTCAAAATTTGTGGTTTTCTAGCAAATCATTTAGGAATGAAGTCACTAAATAATGACATACATTGAGTTTCAGACTTCATACCCTTCAGAAAAATGCATGCTAAAGCAAGACCTGTTATTCTATCAACTGTCTAAGTTTATACAACAGCAATTTTTAGTACTGTCTGTAGGTTCCCCCAGTATATTTGGCCTTGTCCAGATTTCCTGCATTAAGAGGTTGTTGAGAGGTATGCACAAATAAACTGCTTTATAGAATAAGGTATATCCAAACCTCTCAACTGTCCCTGACTTTGGCTCAAAATGTTGCTCTCCCCCAAATAATACCTCAGCAAAAATGGCAGTTTTGGAAGAAAATGTGGAGGGTTTACAATTAATAAATAATTGTAATGATCAGAGTTATAGATTACTTTTATTTCAGAAATTCATGTAGATTCTCTTATTTTGTCAGCTGCTCAACTTAACAGTACTAATATTTAAAAAGTGTCCCTTCTTTCACAGGTTCCCAGCTGTATTATGTGGCTATTTTATATTTTTGCACCACATTTTGATCTGTTTTTCATACAATTGTGGTTTTCTGGCAAATTAGTGGCAAATCATTAAAGACTGAAGTTAGAAAATAATGACATAGACATTTGAGTTTCAGATTTCTTACCCATCAGAAAATTCATACTAATGCAAAATCTACTATTCTATTATCTTTCTAAGTTTATAAGAGCAATATTTAAAAATTGTCCCTATTTTTGGGCCTTTGTCCCCCCTTCTGTTTATGGCTTTGTCCAGATTTCTTGCTCTGAGGTTGAGAGGTATGACAAATGTGTCAGGGCCATCACCATCAGCCAGAGACATTTCAAATTGTGACATACTTGCTGCACCTCACTCCCCATGTAGTGACTCTGGATGTGTCCAAGCAAGGCAAAGAGCAGTTATGCAGTGTAAATGTGCAGAGTATCCCCCATCCAATGTACACACAAGTATTACAGTGGCTTTTCATCTGTCCTTGATTTTGCAGAATGTTCTGGTTTTCTGTCATATTTTTATACTGTTGATTTATGCTTCTTATTATTCAAAAAATGCATGTTTTTGCACTACCTGTTGCTCTGGGTTTAAGTAGCAATGCTTTAATGACTATCAGGTAAGCTTGTCTGAGATTGTAAGATGCAAGTAAGTTTAAGCATACTGTTAAAGAATTACCAACATTGAAAGTCTTTTTGTTATTGCCATGCAGAGAGTATTTACATAACTAGATAACATATAAGCCTTAGGTAATGAAATGCATATGACAGTATTTCTAATAAAGGACAGGATTACAGTATTTTCAGAAGCTCACTACATTTGTTGGAGATTTGCAGTCATCTTTGCAGGCTTTACCAGTAAACTAAACAGAATGCCAATCTATCATGTGTGATCCATAACCTGTGCAGTAATCCTTTAAGCAATTTATCTTGAGCATGTTTCTTGTTTGCTATTCATTTTTTACTTTGATCATGTTTTCCCCATGAAACAAGTAGATAGTTGTTGTCAGGCAGCAGGTCTTTTTTGGATAAGAAACATTTTTACAAGTGGGGGTATCACAGAGATTGCATGTTACTTGGTACTTTTATAAAGCTGAATATAAATTATAATTAGAACTGCAGTGCAAGGACAAGTGGTTTGAGTTGAGTGCTGCTTGTTTATTTTATACTTTATTTTGACTGGCATTCCAGTGATGTATTTAAAAAGTAATTTATTTTTTCATGCCTCACAACCTTTTTGTTTCCATCTAGATATTAAGTAAGCTGTCATGTAGCCAATGCACTGAAATATTTTTTTCTCCTACACTTCACTTTGCCTTCATTGCATTCTCATAACGATGGTTTGGCACCCAGGGCAGTGTATTTAATTAAAGTCCCAGTTTTTGTGGTTTTGAGCATAGCTCTACACCTTTCTAGTTGGTCACACCCCTTCCCTTTGGCCCCACCCATTCAACTGTCTCCTCCAGCCCCCCTTGGATTTGAATTCACCAGATGCCACTGACCATACACAGCTGGTTACCACCTCCCACTGTCATTACTTTATATAGTGTGGTAACAGCATCTGCCTCACATGCAGCAGGTTAAACCATTGTACAGTCCTCTGTACTGATGTGTCTGGAATATCCATATGTTTGAAACCTATACGTGGTCGGAAGTGGTCTGTGTGCCTTAACAATGCCCATGTATGTGATATTATAGCCAAATAGGCCACAGTTAGTGTACTGACACATATGGCAGCATGAGGTATCATACCTGACTGAAACATCATGCTGATAGGATGTCTGCTGCCCTCACAGGTGGCCAACCTTGTAGGTGCAATACATGAGTCCAGATGCTTGGTTTTACAAGTGAACTGTACCTGTTATGGGTCACATTAAAGGTTGGAAGAGGTGTGGACTGTCATATTGTGGTCCTAATTAGTAACAGGAACACATTGCATCTTAAGAGGGGTGTGTACACAATTTATATCCACTGTATACCAGTAATGTGTCACGCATGACCTTACCTTAGGTCGTTTGTCCAGCACAATTTGCTGGCCTCTGTCCAGATGTCTTGGCACTGACAAGTTGTGAGGTATGCTACAGAAATGTTGAATTCACATCAGATAGGCCCCAGTGGTGACCACTGTGATGCAATACAGCTAACCCCAGCATAAGTGAACATGCACAACAAGCAATATAACTACTGCTGATGGTTGTGTGCATGGTAAAATGCATGCACTTCACATGCCTGGGGTATTGCCTGGCAAGAACATAACAATGTCATACTCACCAGCTTCAGGCTGCTGTCCCATATGCAGACCAGAGGGTCCTAGGTAGCTATGAGAGGGAGGCATTGTCAGCAGATGCAGATGCGGCCTTGGTACAGCATGGATGCAGCATGTCTACATCTACAGTACTAACCACAAAAATACACAATGTCCTGTCCTCACCATAGATGTGCACCTCTGTGCATTAGGAAACCCCATTCACAACTGCAATCAGACCTGACACATGCATGTAGATAAAATACAGATATGTATGTCAGAAACATTAGTGTACTAATCCTCCTTAGGGCTTGTGTTTTATCGCCATGTGGCCCAAGTGTGGTGAGGAGCTCCTCGGTGGGTGTCAGTGGGGGCTGGATGGCTGGGCCCCCACCTGTGGCTAGCCAGTCCCTTGCTACAGCAGCAGCCCATTGATGGGCATGGCAGTTGAGGTCGGTGGCCCGATGCTGCACATGCTCTTAAGTTCTGCTGTGCAGGCTGGCATCATTTACCCTGTGGACCATACTGTTCCACAGGGCAATCCTCTCCCACACATCTTCTGCTGTCCATCCAAATAACAGGGCATAATGCCCAATCACATGTTGGGTGATGATATCTGTTTCCCCAACAGAGAATGCCGGTAGGCAAGCACTCTGCATGTTACCTGGAAGACGTAAACAAGAAAAATGTCACAGGACCTCATACGGTTGTTAAAATACACATCAACAGTGGATATTACTTGCAAATGATCCACACTACACCAAAACCCTCCAAGCTATCATGGCTATAGCAGCTTGTATTACACTCCTGTCCCTGAATTATCTTATTCCCCCCAATGTTGGACACCTGATTGCATAATCCTCTATCCTCCATAAATTTCTGTGTAGAGGATTGACAGTGGGCATCTTCCATGTGGATGCTGTGTGGATGCTGGCAGGTCTGTGTTTGACTGTGGTGTGTGATGGAGCTCTGAGCACATGCCTGAGTTCATATAGGAGGCAGACACGGATGTTATTATGCCCCATGGAAATATGCTGTCGTTGCCATCATTAGGCAATATGTACATGCTCACCATTGCTGAGGGGAGGAGTGTGGTTGATGTGTTTATCTCCCTGTACAACTAGGGTGGACAGGGTGGCAATGTTCCCACCTAACCTGTGTGATGCAGGTTGCCTATATCCACGGCATGTGTGTATGAGGTGGTCTTTACCCCCAGTACAGGGTGAATTGTGTTGTTTCATCTGAGACTTACAGCATATGTGCAGACATGTTTGCGATTGTCCTTGGTGGTGTGGATATGTCAGATTCATAGTCATAGTCAGCCTTACAGGAAGTCACTTGTGAACGTACGTGCTTGCTCAGATATATGTGGACTTGCTTCCAAGTTGTTGCCTGCACCTATGTGTCCCTGTACAGGCAATGTAGCAACCTATTATGTGGTTTGTGTATTGCTACTGTCCAGCAAAGGGGATTACTCTACCTTGGTGGAGGTTGGATATACAGGTCAGGTACTGCTGTGTCCGTATAGCTACAGTGGATATAAAGGGTACACAACCCTGATACACTGCCTGGTAATTGTGCAATTGGAACATGACACCACAATAACTCATCTCATAACAATTCCCACCTGTAGTGTGACCTATAGCCTGTACAATTCAATTGAAAAAATAACAATTTGGTCTGTAAAAACATATGGAAATAATACTCAGTACAATAAGCCAGTTGAATGAGTGTGCACACCCTTAAACTGATATGTTGTGTATGCACCTCTTGAGATGGTTACAGCATTCATCTATCTTGGTCTGGACTCTAACATCATGGCACCTCTTCACTTGGCTTTAGTTGGTCACCTTCCTAGAAACACCTTTGATTGCATTTCAATGGAATTGTACAGGTAGGGGGTCACATAAAGATGAGAAACATTATGAAATGATCTTCTCTGGTCTGATTGTCATACAGCACACATACCTGGCATTCTAACAGGAGTGTGTACACTTGTGATAACCATTGTATATAGCTGTGGATATAGCTGGTAGTGGCAGGCATGGACAGAGGGTCATAACACAGGTGGACACTTCTCTGATTAATAGCCGAATATCATGCCTACTCTGGTAAACATATCAGTGTCAGGGCACTGCAACAACCAGTAGCTGTACACATTTCTGTCTGTTGTATGCACTGACACTGATATTACACACATGTGCAACATGCACAACCTATGTACCTGAATGCTTGAAACCCATGTGATTTAGTTTTGCGTCTTCCAGTTGAACATAAGCATATATACATGTGTTCAGGGGATACCTGGCATACATTTCTGTTGTATGTTAATATGGCACACTGTATTTACAGTCTTGCCACTCAATCATACTTCTCAACCTGTTATAGTAGTACATCAGGACAATTGCACAAATAAATGGGTGTCAAAGGGGACATCAGTATTGATACTGTATTAATATAGCTGCACCATACATTAGTATATTGATTGCACAGTAGGGTTTGACATCACTGTGATAACCTGTAAGATGTCCAACAGTCATAAGTAGACTATTATGTTACAATGGCATTGCTCTCAGACCTGCCAGTGGTTTGGCTGACATAACACAGGTATATGTGTATGTGACTACAGATAGTCACAAATGTGCTTATTGTCCAGCAGAACACTGTACAGCTGAATGCTATTAATTCAATATATCACATGCAGTTCAACACACATGTCTGCAACAGTACTTTACTATGTACATGCCCTCTATAGGTATCTTAGCTTTACAAGGCAAACATGTATCATACTCATATTCACAGGTAACATGGATATGGAATATATCCTATTAACTGGCCTGGCAGTGGCACAGTCACTGCGGTTGTCATATATGAGCTGTCCTTTCCCAGGGTGAGTCAGGCTCCTGAGCTGTGATCCAACCTCACAACCTCTCAGAGCATCACATCTAGACCATGCCTATAATGATAAATAGGAGCAGACTTTAAATATTACTGTTACAAACATAGGAAGTTCATAGAATAATACATTTTGCATTATGGTGAATATTCTTAAGGATGTCGAGTCTTAAACACAAGTGTTTGGCATTACCTGATGACGTCAATCCTCAGCTATTTGCCAGAAAAGTACAGATCTCAGGAGGAACAGACAAAATTACACAATGGTAAAATGTGGACATTCTGTGAAGATCTGTACAGTTGCGAGGTATGTCTGTGATATCTCCCACTGCAGAGAGGGCAAGATGCTATGGCCATAGCAGCTGT
>NC_056725.1:523512952-523520452 GCF_019279795.1 Protopterus annectens | reverse complement strand
TTATATTTCACTCTATTTTTATATCTTTCAAACTCAGCGGCAAGGTTCTCAATTGCATAATTCACCATAATAGAGAACTGCTGAACACCTTCATGCTTAAATGGTAGTATATATTGTGACTTATAGGGAACAGTATCTGTATTTAACTGACAATAGGCATTCAAAACACCCCCATCCTCAGAGTCTGAGCAACAAGAATAAAAGCTCACATCTGTTTCGTCTGTACTATCAAAAACATATACATCACTTTCTTTATTCAAATTATTATGAAAAAAGTTCCATATATGTAATTTTATAACTAAACAAAACACATCTTTCTTAATCATATATAGTCGCGATATTACCGTAGGAACAAATTTAAGACCTAAGTTCAATACGGCTAATTCACAGTCATTTACAGCATAGCCCGACAAATTTACAATATAAGCAGAGTCATTGGTAACATTAATTTCCTTTAAACTTCTTGTACCTTTACTGTTGTTGCTGAGGATATGAATTATGTCTCTGTTGTTGTCCATAATCCTCTCATCGTAATTCAAAGCAACCCCTGCCCCGTTTTTTATTGTTGTGGTTTTCCCTAAAAGCACAAAAAGTTTTATTCATATAATGTGGTTCTTGTGCTGCCGGTAGGCCTGGATAATCATTATTATCACTGTCCCAATCGGTAGAATCTTTTGCAAAATCAGAAGAAATGCCAAATTTGGCCACCAAATTGTCAGAGCTCTCTGAGACTTGGAAACGTACATCCCTGCGATGTGACCTCTGATTCGTTCTCCACAAGAAGGCAGAGCCTTTCTTGTAATCCCCCAAGTCTCTCAAAAGTTTCCACTTTTTAACAGCCACAATTTGATGTTCAGACTCAATTAGTGCTACAGTAATATCCCCCAAAAAATGATCAAGCTTATTATTGGGTGAATTATTAGTCAGTTCTTCACAGATATTAGATATTTCTTCCTTAAGCTGACGCTGTTTCAACAAATCCCTTTCCACCAAAATTGTAAAACATTCTATGGAACACTTGTGGGCTGCCAAAACCCACCTTTTTTGAAACTTAAAATCCTCTTCATCATCATCATTAAATAGAGTAGTCGGGTTTTTAAAAGCCCTTAAGCCACAAGGTGTGACTTCCAACTCTAGACAGCATTTTAGGCTGAGAATATTAAGATGAACTGACAATTCTTTATGCAGCAACTTCTCTAGTTTATCATATTTCTGTTGCATTTCTGCTGATAAAGTACCGACTGTACCTTGACCAATAGATGAAAAGGGATTATTACTTCTCCTCTTGTTCTACGTACCAAAATACTTCTCCCAAGGCTTTACACCTTCCATATCACAGGATGGCATCCCTCTGTTGCTAGTCTGCTCATTTAGATGAATGGTATATTGTTCAATACTCCCTTGGAAAGATTACTCTTGTTCCTGCCTAAATATTCTAGGCAGGTCTAATAACAAATCACTGGACATAAACAGAAACAAGTAGAAACCACAAAGCAACACACACTGTAGAACAGCAAAACAGTGAAACTGCAGAACAGATACGACAATCTAGTCCAGGAAAAAATAAAGAGTTTATTACATTCTAGAGCCTCGGCATTCACTGCCTTCAATGGAATATAGAACCATACTCAATTCACACTATATATACAGCCAAACACAGCCATTAAACAATTAATTACATCATTAAATAATGAAATTAGAAATTTCCAATTACAATAAGCATTCATGCCATCAGGATTTAAAGTTCCAAATTTTAAAATCAGCAGGGCTTCCTTATATAAAAGCCTCTCTTTAACATCATCATAATAGATACTTTTATCTACTTTGTCTAAAATAGTGCCCTGCAACAAATTTATGCAATATTCCCTGATATTGAACTGCTCTTATCAGTCTCATCTCATTTGTAAAACATACATGACTTGCACTTGCCTGATTATTCCTGTCTTTAAAATAACCTAATATACAGTTCACAAGTGCAATGGAAGAATTTTCATTTCAGTGTTTGTTAAAATTTAGGGTAACCATCATGAAGGAAAAAAGGGCACTTTGTGATGATTTTTAGCAGTTCCAAATATTTCAAAGCATAGCCAACTACAAATCAGAGATTAAGGCACTGACAACATTTCTAAAAACAACCAGTAAAACACAAAAAATAGAAAATAAACGACCTGAGACAAAATTTCTACTTGATAGCAGTTTTCCTCTTGAAGCCTTATATCAGGAAAGACTATCTTTTCAATCAAATCTCTCAGGGAGATAAATAATTAGTTTCTTTCCATCTCAGAGCAAAATATCAACCGAAAGATAAAAAGTGACATTTTATGTGCCTTGTCCAGGAGTCAGTCAATTTATTAAAAAGCAGTGTCTGTGCCTGACCTGAACATGATGTCTGCTGCATCTCTCTTGTCAGATATTGATCAGGTAAGGCTTTATTGTTTAGTGAGCACCATTTCACATCTACCTGCCTTAGGTGGAGACTGAAAAAAAACAGATGAGCAATGAAACAGTTTTCCCCGGGTGAAATAAAACCTCATCCAGTTCAATTCTGTAGTTTTAAGGTACTATCGCATGCAGAGCTAAACCCAGAATCCCTGGTATTTAGCTATTTGCTTCCATTTACATTTGCTCTCTTTGCTACATACCCTGTTGGCAAAATCTTAGCTTTAATAAAACATTTTAGTCTAAAATGGACAATTACAGGGTTCTAGTTAAAATGGTAATATGCACTAAATTACAGAGATGGAGATTTTCTTAAGATATGATGTCACCAAATGCAATAAATTTTACTTAAGCATATAAACAATGCAACAGAAATACATCTATACATACGCAAACATACACACAGACTCACATATATGCATATGTGCACACACACACACACACACACACACACACACACACACACACACACACACACACACACACACACACACACACACACACACACACACACACACTTTCCTTACCTGCCGAGTGTTCATTCTTTCTGGCCGGACTGCTGTTCACCGAGAATCCACGTTCCCCAGTGAACATAAAATAATCCATGTTCCCCAACGAACATAAATAAAATAATCCATTACAGTGCTGCCATTTGCTGATAATCCCTTAGAAGAGTGCCATTCCCACTTAGCCAGGCCAGCCAGAAATGTGTGCATGACATGAGTTCCTTGAGCTCAATTCCGACAGGCTGGTAGCCCTGATGGAGCTGACGTCATCGTGCACGTGATGACGACAGCTCACACAGCATGAAAATTTGAAAATTAAAAAAAAAGAAAAAAATCAGAAATGATGGAGTGGCACTCGGAAATTGTGGCACCCCTTCATTTGGACCCCAAAACTCAGTAAAAATCAAGTAATTCAGTATGGTTGGGAGGTATGTATCAAATGTTTCATGACTGCCTGTTGTAACCCTAGTAATGTTCCCTTTTAACTTCCTATACTACAACATAACTCATGATAGTATAGTGAAGTGCAGTCTAGGAGTAGATATATTTAAGTAGCAGGGGATGTGGGGGGTGCAGCCCCCCACATGGAGGTTCAGGGGTCCTTGCCCCCCTGCTTATATGCAGTGGAATGTCATATGGCTTGTGTTGTCTGTCATCAGTATATGTATCCTGTGTGTTTATAGTATTTGGGGATTCAGGATTTTGAGTTTTCAGGATTTCGAATTTTCCGGATTTTGGGCTTCCGGATTATGAAGTTCAGGATTGTGATATTTTTGGATTTTGAAGTGAAACCATATGTGTGTGTGTGTGTGTGTGTGTGTGTGTGTGTGTGTGTGTGTATGTGTGTGTGTGTGTGTGTGTGTGTGTGTGTGTGTGTGTGTGTGTGTGTGTGTGTGTGTGTGTGTGTGTGTGTGTGTGTGTGTGTGTGTATATATATATATATATATATATATATATATATATATATATATATATATATATATATATATATATATATATATATATATATATATATATGTGTGTGTGTGTGTGTGTGTGTGTACACCTCAATATTTATTGGTAATATATCTACATATTGTTGCACACATATATAGATCTTCCTGTATAGCTCACTCTCTCTATGTACGTTTCTATTCAGATATATATATATATATATATATATATATATATATGTATATACACACACACATATATATATATATATATATATATATATATATATATATATATATATATATATATATTATAGATACCAGTCCTTCCTAATTGCAATTGCACACTTGTCTCTTCCCTATTGTAAACTGGCTGTAAAGAAGGGTATGTTTGAGAAAACATCTTCAAACAATACAGCTGAGATGACTTACTGATAAATTGCATAGGCTATGGTGTGCAGGGTCCTGGGGTCAAGACCTGCAAGGGCTGTTTATTTT
Organism: Protopterus annectens; assembly: GCF_019279795.1. Classification (NCBI taxonomy): domain Eukaryota; kingdom Metazoa; phylum Chordata; order Ceratodontiformes; family Protopteridae; genus Protopterus; species Protopterus annectens. Next base: position 523,516,077 of record NC_056725.1, on the reverse strand, counting down.
GCTGCTAGGCAGAACAAGGACCTTTGTATACAAAGTGGTTAAAGCAGTTTTGAGCAGCTTTGAGCATGTTTGCATGGGTTTGCATGATGGTAAGCGGTGCTAACATATGGATAAACGAATAGGCACTTACATCATGTAGGCTTCACTTACCAGTGCGCAAATCTGCTTAGCATTTACATTTAAGCAATGCTGAAACCTGCTAAGCATAGCTCAGGCCTGGTAACCAGTGATCACATTCCAGTCTGATAAAATAGCAGGGTAATGACATCTTTAATAAGTGCATTTAATTTCCTGTACATAACATGCTTCTATATGCTGTCATTACAGTAGCAAGGGGTGTGAGTTTACTGTATGGGATACGTGGGTATACATGGGTAGTACCACAATCTTTTCTCTTCTGATTTGTTTTATACATGGGTAGTAGCCCAGGTTATATGCAGTCACACTTGCATGATACACCAGCTACAGTGCACTGGTTGACATAAATAGTTTAGCACATATTGTGTCATTACATTAGTCCTTTTAACAGTGCTTTTTCAAGTAAGAGTAGATCGCAGATTGTAGTGCTGAAACCATACACCCCTGCATGCAAAGCTGGACTCTGAGCACTCAGTATCTTATTTATTTATTTATTTATTTCACATTTGTTAACCGGGTTAGTCCAACTGGGTAAGAAATTACCCATTTTCAATGGAGACCCGGGGGGAAAAGCCCCGAACAAAACATATAAATACATACAAATAGAGACAAGGTAACAATATAAAGAGCGAAAAAAAACTTATGGATACAATGGATAAGAAAATAAATGTAATCCAAGGAATAGTACATAGCTATATACAAGGTCAGAAGAAGGAAAGTACAAAAGAGGATAGGAGTAGACGAGGAATTAAGTGATCTAGAGGAAGGAGGAAAAAAAAAAAGAAGAGCAGTAGGATAAAGTAAATTATATAAAGAGGGAGGGTATAGAAAGAAGATCAGATTGGATAAAGTAAGATAAGAAAGAGTAAAAAATGGTGTTTGAGCTGTATGTTTATATGCATCTCCTATTGGATATTGATCTGATATGTTGATATTAACTGAAAACTACTATGTTTTTAGGACATGGCATCAAGGACTGCTGTCATGTAGTAATGGCATACCTTTCAGTTTCAGACATGTATCTTTCAAAGCATCCATTCTAATGCATAACCCATTGGTTATCTACTTTCTGTCTGTCCTCTGTACAGATGTGCAGCTGTCAGGTATTGCTACAGCCATGCCACTATGCAGGTGCCCACATTGTATTGTGGTGTGGGCCTGGACACTGCTGCTAGTTCTGACATATGGGACATTCCTTAATGTGGGCCTTGCCTCATTTCCTTGCCTGTGTGAGGGACATTACAGAAGTGGTGGCCTACAGATTCACATACAGTGGGTGGCAATATGTCGCTGGACAGGACATGTGTAGACAGCCAACCAACATGGGTGACATATCCCCAGATTTGTGAACAGATTCTATGTCATCAGTGCTGTTATACACATGAATTGATAGATTGACAGGGTTTGTGTGGACATGCATTTAGTGTGTGATGTCACAAGTCACAATGATATGTCTCTGACCTACCTCTCCACTGGCACTCTGTCCACATATCTGCCTGTTATGTTTTGTGTGTTCACCAGACAGTTGGTGTCCTTGGTAAATCAGTTGTGGACTCTGGAGAATGCAGTCAGTATTACCGACATCATATTCTTCACAAAGGATGTTACAACAAAGTCAGTGACATCTGCAACTGTCTCAATGTATGACAGCAATATGTCCAATCTACCCCTGTGTTTGTGCCTCTGTTCCCACCTAGTGATATAGGGGTTGATGCTGAGCTTAGTGAGTGGGGAATGTTATCAAAGGCTTTGGCCAGATCAATGTAGGCTGTATGTGTCACCTTGCCTTCATCCACAGCTCAGGTGACTGACGCCAAAATGTTGACCAGGTTCAATGAGCAGGTATGACCTACCCTTCACAAAAGTAAACTGTATGGGATCCTGTGTCTGCAGATTCCCATATCCCTGTTTATTAGGTGCATGATGTTGCATTCCATAGCTTCATTTAACAGGCTTGTCAGGTAGTTGGAGCAGTCTTTCCCAGAGTCTGTAGTCACACCTCATTTGTGGAGAGGGGTAACTGTAGCAGTGTACACTTCAGTAGGGACAAAGCCTGAGGTGAGGCTGTGCTTGAACAGGGCACACAGGTAAGGTGCCAGGTCAATTTGTAGTTCATGTAGAACACAGCCAAGGATATTCTCAGGTCCCATAGAAGCTGTATTATTGGCCTTGGACAGTGGTGTTTTAACCTGTGCTGCAGTAATACTGGGTACCTGGCAGTGTACTGGTATTGTGATTAGTCCTTTGGGGGATACTGAGGGGTAATGTTTGCACTCAAGATGCGAACCAGTAAATTGGCATTATTTCTTGGCTCAATCTGGGAGGTACCATTGTCTAGTAGCTCGGAACAAATCTTGGTATTGCCATGGAGATTCTTTACATAGCTGTATAAGGCCTTGTGGTTGGCTTTACTATGTGCTCCAATTCTGTTCTCACAGCTAACTTTGTAGTATTTGATGAGTGATCTCAGCTATTCATTGAGGCTGATAAGGGTTTATGTCCTGTCTTGGGACTTCACCTTACTCCATATCGGTTCCTCCTTCTGTTATACAGTTTCTTTTTGGCAGGGGCCCACCAGATCAGATTCCTTTTTTTGGAGGTGAGGGTCCTGGTTGTATTAGGTAAGGTGGTATCCATGCATTTGTGTACATGTTCATAGTGCATTGTTGTTTGAGTCAACTGTCATGCAACTAGTCTCCATTTGCATGGCTGACGTGAGGTTGGCCACCTTTGATTTTTATGAGGTCATAGTTAGATTAGGAAAGGCTTTTCATGGTGGTTACCTGTGCAGGGGGGTAGGAGGGCTGTGGATTTCCAAAGGTGATTAATCTGTGTTCAGATATAACAAGGGAGGAGTTTACTATTGGTGTAGAGCAACAGTCGCCCATGTTAGGAAGGACCAGGTTGATGTGATGGGGATGTGCATCGGTACATGAGTAGCTTTCCCAGTTAATGGTGGGGTAGTTGAAGTAAACCAGTATGATAGT